>NC_044325.1:95265283-95565283 GCF_007399415.2 Gopherus evgoodei
GCTCGGGGTTCCGGGACCGAGAGAGCAACCGGGAACGCCGCGGTTTGCTCTCTCGGTCCCGGAGCCACCCAGCAAACCGCAGGGAAGGAGACCTGCTTGCTCGGGGTTCCGGGACCGAGAGAGCAAACCGGGAAAGGAAACCAGCTTCGCCGCGGTTTGCTCTCTCGGTCCCGGAACCCCGAGCAAGCAGGTCTCCTTCCCTGCGGTTTGCTGGGTGGCTCCGGGACCGAGAGAGCAAACCGCGGCGTTCCCGGTTTGCTCTCTCGGTCCCGGAACCCCGAGCAAGCAGGTCTCCTTCCCTGCGGTTTGCTGGGTGGCTCCGGGACCGAGAGAGCAAACCGCGGCGTTCCCGGTTTGCTCTCTCGGTCCCGGAACCCCGAACAAGCAGGTCTCCTTCCCTGCGGTTTGCTGGGTGGCTCCGGGACCGAGAGAGCAAACCGCGGCGTTCCCGGTTTGCTCTCTCGGTCCCGGAACCCCGAGCAAGCAGGTCTCCTTCCCTGCGGTTTGCTGGGTGGCTCCGGGACCGAGAGAGCAAACCGTGGCGTTCCCGGTTTGCTCTCTCGGTCCCGGAACCCCGAGCAAGCAGGTCTCCTTCCCTGCGGTTTGCTGGGTGGCTCCGGGACCGAGAGAGCAAACCGCGGCGAAGCTGGTTTCCTTTCCCGGTTTGCTCTCTCGTCCCGGAACCCCCCTTGAAGCCGCCCAACAGCGCTGCAGTGTGGCCACATCTAACACCACTTGCAGCGCTGGTTGCTGTAAGTGTGGCCACTCTGCAGCGCTGGCCCTATACAGCTGTACTAATACAGCTGTAACAACCAGCGCTGCAAAATTTTAGATGCAGACATGGCCTCACTCCATTTTGTAAAAGCTTCCTCCAACCTTCATTTTTGCAAACCCTGCTGTAATCTTATTAGTTTAGTTTAGATGTGTGAATAAGGTATGTATGAATGATGGAATCAACCTCCAGCCCCAGCCTGTCCTGATGAGATAAAGTTCAAATACCAACGGCTGAAGACCTAGACAACAGCCCTAAACAAAGTAAGAAGCATCCACCCTAAAAAGAAAAGGACAACAGAACAACAGAAGGAAGATCAAAGCCAGGTCCAAGGCTGAAAGTCACGCCTGCAATTGATGGGTGATCAATCTAAACCCAGAGGCAGCGTGACACAGCAAGACCTATAGACTTTGAATCCAACCTAAAGGCCTATAAAAAAGAAGGGTGAGATGAGAGACTCTGGGTAACATTCTGCTGCCAACATGGAAGGACATCAGTGCCTGCCCAACAGAGATCCAGCTTGTCCTTGTGCCCAGCTTTCCTGGCCAGTTAGCTGACACAAGCTACGAACCCAAGCTGCAAAATCAAGCCATGAACTTAAGCTATCTTCAGGACTGGTAACTATGCAGCAGCTGCAGAACACCTGATGAATGTGGGTGTGTGTGTGTGTGTGTGTGTGTGTGTGTGTGAATGTGTGTATGTGTGTGTGTATAGGTATTAGGTATAATGTGAATGTGTGTGTGTGTATAGGTAATAAGTATAATGTGTGTGTACAAGAATTAAGATATTAGTTATTAGTCATAAATTGTTATCATAATAAATGTGGCATCTTTGCCTTGTCCCCTTTAATAAGATCCTGCTGTTTTTTACTGGTCTAATATAATTGGTACAACATTTACAGCGCTGTATCTTGCAGCGCTCAGGGGCGTGTTTTTTCACACCCCTGAGCGCGAAAGTTGCAGCACTGTAAATGAGTAGGCCAATTGATTTCAAAGGAACTATTCACAGCCTGTAAAGTTAAGCATGCATATTTTTGTAGGATTGGAGCCCGAATGGGTAGCTATTCAGTATTTCTTTGTATCCTCATCATTCAATGTGTAACCTCTTTCCCTCATTTATTGCACACCAATTAAGCCCTACAGTGAATGAAAAATTATTTATATTCTTGTGGGCTTTTTTAAGACTGTCATTGCAATAGTATCCAAATGGTTAATGAAGGTATGTTCACAACAGCCATGTGAGACGCTGTGGTATTATTAGATACATTTACAGATGTGGCACTGAGGCAAAGAAAGATGAAGGCTAACTTTAAAAAAAGAATTCTAATTTTAGGTGTCCAACTTGATATCCCTATAACCTGATTGTTCTGAGTATTTTTTATTTGCGCTATTTTTATAGCACTTTATAAGTTCATTTGCAGTTTTCAGTGTTTAGCACTTCTGCAACTCAGGCCCCAGATCTTTCAAGCTGGGCACCCAGAAAATGAGGATGACAGAATCAGTATCCCAATTAGTAACCACATTTGATCATTTTAGTTGAACTGACTTGCCCAGTATCATATAGGAATGCTGTGGCAGATGCTGGGATTGAATCCAATTTTCCAGATTGGTATTCAATTGTATTAACCATGAGACCAACTTTTTTCTTTCATATAGTCTTCTGCTTCATTCTGATTTTTACAACAAATAAGTCAGGAGTCCTACAATAGCATTATTCATTACACAGCCCTGATTAATTCTATGCACTTTATCAGCAGGGGTCAGAGCTCTTATGAGAAACTAGGTGCCAATCTGCCACCCAGCGACCTACTAACAGCTGCCAGAATAGAAGATGAACCCCCAGACTCCAGTACTGGAATCTGACTGGCAGCACGCTGGGGGGTCCTGACTGATTCACAGCTTCTATATAAACCTAGCACAGGAACAGGAAGTTGTTTATGCAACTGAGATCTCCCTGTTTAGGACTGATTCCCCTGCAATGTTGCTCTCCTGGTAACCTGAACCTGCCTACTTCCTGGCTTACCCTCTGGCCAGTCTTGGACCCTGACTTCCTGGTATCTGACCCAGGCTGACTTTCAACTCCTGCTCTGACCACTAGGTCAGACTGCCCACGTACTAGTCATGACAGTCCTACAGAAAAAATATGTGATCATGTAATTAAAAACTGTATCATGCATACACATGAGAAGATCAAATTAAGGTTGCACAGACAACCATAAATCTGCATTTCCTAACTTCTGGTTGCTTGACTTTGCAATCTTAATATTTTAACATATTTTTGTATTTTTACAAACAAACATGAATTCCATATTGTGGAACCATATTGACTCCAGCATGGTTGAGATATTTAGATCCATAGCACAGACTTCTACCACTTGAGCTAACAGAATAACTGGTAGCAGTCGAAATCTGTTATTATTAATGTGATTTAAAGGGGGATATGACACACGCTTTGCCAGTGGATTTCATAGATATATGCTGACAGCAGAGGAACGTCAAGAAATCTTGAGTTCCATTCCTCAAGTCACTACAGTCACTTTTAACCTTGTCTCCTAGAATGACCTTCCCCCAACATCCCATCCTACCCCATCTGTCCCTGTCTCCCCCATTTCTAGCCCTCTCTGCTCCAGACCCTCTAGGTTGTCCCTGTTCATCCTCTGCTCCTGTTCCCCCCAACCTTCACCATCCTGTTTGGCCCTCTGTATTCCAGTTGCACTGTTTCCTACTTCTCCTCCAGGATGCCTGGGCTCCAGCAGAGGGAGCAGTGAAAGACCAAGAGAGAGAATTCTCACTACTCTCAGTTCTGGTGCCTGGCTGCAACAGGAAAACTCTGGCTCAGCCTTGGGCTGGAACATTGTCAGTGAGCATTGTAAGGATGCAGCATAATCATTATGTCTGTGCATGAGCAAAGTGCCATGAGAAATTAAATTACTTTAATAAATAGGACTTCAATGTTACATTCAAAAGTGGGATCCCATTCAAAAGTGGGATCCTCAAACAGCATGGTATCCCAATAATATATTGGGACACTGGTTTAATAAAGACTCTGAGAGATGACTGCCCACTGACACATTTCAGGATGCCTTCCTGCAACTCGTATGTATTCCTTGATTGCCTTTCTTCTAAATAATGACCTAGCCAACTCTGCTTATCCAGTAAGATCTGACATGACCAAACATAAGATGGCTATCAATTATATTGAATCATGACTAGGACCCTTCTAAATTCATGCTCCATTTTGGTCAATTTCATGGTCATTGGATTTTTTAAATCGTAAATTTCATGATTTCAGCTATTTAAATCTGAAATTTCACAGTGTTGTAATTGTAGGGATCCCGACCCAAAAAGGTGTGGGGGGATCACAAAGGTTATTGTAGGGGGGGTTGCGGTAATGCTACCCTTACTTCTGTGCTGCTGCTGATGATGGCGATGCCTTCAGAGCTGGGCAGCTGGAGAGCGGTGGCTGGTGGTCAGGCCAGCCAGCAGCAGTATGGAAGGAAGGATGGCATCGTATGATATTGCCACCCTTACTTCTGCTCTACCGCCTGCAGAGCTGGGCCCTCAGTCAGCAGCCGCCCCTCTCTGGCTGCCCAGCTCTGAAGGAAGCAACGCAGAAGTAAGGGTGGCATGGTATGGGATTGCCACCATTACTTCTGTGCTGCTGCTGGCAGGGCACCACCTTCAGAGCTGGGTACCTGGCCACCAGCCATCATTCTCTGGCCATCCAGCTCTGAAGGCAGTGCAGAAGTAAGAGTGGCAATACTGGAGCCCCCCTAAATAACCTTGCAACCCCCTGTAACTCCCTTTTGGGTCAGAACCCCCAATTTGAGAAACACTGGCCTCCTAAATTCCCTGTAAGCTGCGTGGCCATGTGGCTGCACAGCAGCCTATTAGCACTGCGCAGGCACATAGGCGACATGCCTGGGGACTTACTGCGGCCGGGGGCGGGGAGGGGTGCACCTCCCCCTGCCCCAACCTAGCCTGGCCCCCAACCTGCCATGGCGGCCCGACGTGGCACAGACCCAGCCGTGGCCAGGGCACTCCTGTGCAAACCCAGTCTCATCCTAGAACTATTGTGGCTGGGGTGCCCCTCCCTGAACCCAGCCCCAGATGGACCTGGAAGGCTGGGGGAGGGGCACTTATCCTGTAGCCCCAACCCCGGAGCTGCCGCAGTGGGGAGAGACACCTCTCTCCACCAGCCCAGGTGCTGCTGTGGGGAGAGAGAGCTGCGGGGAGGTCTCTCTCCCCGTCATAGCCCCGGAGCACCCTCTTGCACCCCAAATCTGTCATCCCCAGCTCCACCCCAGAGCCCGCACCCCTAGCCAGAGCCCTTACACCCCTGCACCCAACCCTCTGCCCCAGCCTTGAGCCCCCTCCTGCACTCCAAACCCCTCGGCCCCACCCCCACCACATGAAATTTGTTATTTGCACCAATATGAATCACCTCCATATTGGTGCACATAACAAAATTCATTCCACACCTGAATTGGAATGAATTCCATGGTCTCCCCCATGAAAACTGTATAGTATAGGGTAAAAGCAAACAAAAGATCAGATTTCACAGTGGGAGACCAGATTTCCTGGATCATGATTCATTTTTCAAGACTGTGAATTTGTTAGGGCTCTAATCATGACTGTATAAGGCACTAGCAAAACATACAAATGACAGGCGTTCTGTTTTGTATCTCAGTTACATAAGTGTAAACCAGAAGTTCACTGGAGTTACCATTATAAAATGAGTGCCAGGTGACAGAGGAATCAGGCACATGGTCCATCGAACAAATAGCATACTACCTAACTCATACAAAAATGAAATAAAGGAGAACAGTTCTGGCTTGGGAAGGTGCAGAAACAGGTGAAATCCTAGCTACACTGAAGTTAATGGGAATTTTGCCATTGACTTCACTGGGGCCAGAAGTTCACCCATCATCTATGAGGAGATTAATGTAAGAAAAACTTCATGAAAGAAGTGGATTTTAAGAAACTCTTGCACGATAGAGTGTGCTTGATGCACAAGAAGGGGGAGGATCTTCCAAATATTTACCTTTTTTAGGATTTTTCATAGTGCACATCTAGGGAGTACAGGAGTGGCAGGAAAGAGGCATAAAGCTGACTATGTGAGGAAGAGATTAAGGGAGTAGTGAGGAAAAAGACACAGATGTATGGCTCCTGTCATGGACTGTCTTACTATTGTTATTGGCAAAATGTGCTACAATGCACCATTCTCAGAGCCTAGTTAGCTTGTTTATTCCACCTCTGCTTAAATCTTGCTGAATAAATTATTCTAGCTACGCAAGGCCACAGTTATTCATCCAGTCATTAGGCTTGTTCAAGAAAAAAAACGGAATCCCCTGACTAACGCATCAACTCTTGTCATCTTTCTCGGTCACTTTTTCTTGAGGATGAAGGAGTTTGCTCTGTATTCGGTTGAGTCCAGTACCCTTTTAAAATGTCTGTAAATATTCATTGTGGAGTATAATGGGTGCAACACAGCTTTGATTGATACTGGATTTGTTTTATACAAGTATCAGTGTTTTACTGCTAAGCATACTTGAGCAAACATAGGGACAAAAAGTAACAATGAAGAGTTAACATGATCACTGCATGCTGAGCAGTGCACTTTGGGATAATATCTATGACACTTTCCCACTCCAGAGAACTCAAATCACTCCCTCCTACTGTCTGATCACCTTCCAACACCACTTGTAACAACTTGCCTTTTCATTTGAGTCCAATATAGTTTTGGATAAGTATTAACCACTCTGTCACATCAGAATACTTAGCTTCACCTCAACCAGTTGACCAGAATATCTCAGACGTGTTACAACCAAAACATAGGTTGCCCTGAAATTAAAATTTTCATCTCTGATGTGATTTTTATATGACCTCTGACTCAACAGATTAGATATTTGGGGCAGGGATTTTATTTCATGTTTGAACAGATCTTAGTACAATGGTCTCTGATCCCTGAATGGGATATCTAGTTGCTATTATAACACAAATAATAACTGAAAATGGAGGAAAACACAAAAGGATTCTAGGCTACAGTTAATCCAATAAATATTTTGTAAAAGATTCTAACATTAAAGGCTTAGTTTACAATATATCCTTTTCCGTAGCGACTGTCCAGTTTGGCCGATGTACACATCTCCAACACATCATCAGGGACCTACAACCCATCCTGGACAATGATCCCACACTTTCATAGGCCTTGGGTGGCAGGCCAGTCCTCGCCCACAGGCAACCTGCCAACCTGAAACATATTCTCAACAGTAACTGCACACCACACCATAGTAACTCTAGCTCAGGAACCAATCCATGCAACAAACCTCGATGCCAACTCTGCCCACATATCTACATCAGCGACACCATCACAGGACCTAACCAGATCAGCCACACCATCACCAGTTCATTCACCTGCACGTCCACCAATGTAATATACGCCATCATATGCCAGCAATGCCCCTCTGCTATGTACATCGGCCAAACTGGACAGTCGCTACGGAAAAGGATAAATGGACACAAATCAGATATTAGGAATGGCAATATACAAAAACCTGTAGGAGAACACTTCAACCTCCCTGGCCACACTATAGCAGACCTTAAGGTGGCCATCCTGCAGCAAAAAAACTTCAGGATTAGACTTCAAAGAGAAACTGCTGAGCTTCAGTTCATCTGCAAATTTGACACCATCAGCTCAGGATTAAACAAAGACTGTGAATGGCTTGCCAGTTACAGAACCAGTTTCTCCTCCCTTGGTTTTCACACCTCAACTGCTAGAACAGGGCCTCATCCTCCCTGATTGAACTACCTCATTATCTCTAGCTTGCCTGCATATATATATACCTGCCCGTGGAAATTTCCACTACATGCATCTGACAAAGTGGGTATTCACCCATGGAAGCTCATGCTCCAAAATGTCTGTTAGTCTATAAGGTGCCACAGGACTCTTTGCTGCTTTTACAGATCCAGATTAACACAGCTACCCCTCTGATTCTTGGAGAATGTGTCCCTCTGCCTGACCAGGGACTTGAACCCTGGACCCTCAGATTAAAAGTCTGAAGTGCTACTAATTGAGCTAGCTAGGTGCTACTATGCATTTTTTAATCAATCAATTTTCCTCTGGATAAGACAAGAAATCATATAAAGCAAGTGCACTGAAACTGTGAGTAAGCATTATACCAACTAAAGTTTATAATGCAGCTTCCAGTCTACTGGACCATATATAATTAATAAATAATCTTGTAGTGGCAAGTAGTAAAGCAGCATCCAAGTGAAAGGATGCTAACTCCGCTCAAGGATAGGAACCTAAAGTTAGGCTCTAAGTCCATATTTAGGTCTCTACCTGATTTTCAAAAATACTAGACACTAACAGCTCTCACTCATGTCAATGGAGGTACATCAGTGATTAATTTGGCCTGTGAAGTTTGTTAGTGGGCAGATTAATCACAGAAACTAGCACAGACTTGGTGAAGAGCATCACAAACAGAAAATCTGCCTAGGAAGTGGTTGTGGCCACAGCTGCCAGCTCCCTTCTGACTGGAGATCCAACAAACCTAAGTAGGTGCCTCCAGAAGGTGTGGCTAGGAAGTTTGGGCTGACACAGACTGCTGAAGGGATGCACTGTATTAGTAGGCTTCATTTGGAGCCCTGGCGCAATTTAAACAACTCCAACCATCTGAGTCCCTAAACGAACGTATCACTGGAATATAGCTTTCCCAGGTGAATTTGGCCAGTGAAATCTCTTTACAGGCTATTCTCTTACTGGATGTGGATCCTGGATGAAGGCTAGAACTTCCGTACATACCCATACTGGGAAAAGTCTTTACCATGAGTCATAGAAAATTAGATATGGGGGCCCAAAACTGGATGCAATATTCCAGCTGTAGCCTCACCAGTGCCAAATAGAGGGGAATAATCACTTCCCTTGATCTGCTGGCAGTGCTCCTACTAATGCAGCCCAATATGCCATTAGCCCTCTTGGCAACAAGGATACACTGTTAACTCATATCCAGTTTCTCGTCCATTGTAACCCCCAGGTCCTTTTCTGCAGAATTGCCACTTAGCCAGTCGGTCCCCAGCCTGTAGTAGTGCATGGGATTCTTCCATCTTAAATGCAGGACTCTGCACTTATCCTTGTTGAACCTCATCAGATTTCTTTTAGCCCAATCCTCCAATCTGTCTAGGTCACTCTGGATCCTATCCCTACCCTCCAGTGTATCTACCTCTCCCCCCATCTTACTGTCATCTGCAAACTTGCTGAGGGTGCAATCACCCATCATCCAGATCATTAGTTGTAATGGTCTGGATTTTCTGGCCCATTACTCTTTATGAATTCTCATGATTTACTTCAGTGCAGTCTTATCTTTTCCCCCTTCATAATACTGGTGGCTGAATTTTTCCATTTAGTGAATTCTTGGGTATCTGATTACACAGTATTGGCTACATATTACACTTCCTTTCAAAAGTACTTTGGTTGAAGCCTCTAGAGCTGAGCTACAGTATTTGGCCCAGGTAGCTGCTTCTATGACTTCCTAGCAGGAAAAAGGATAGCTGTGTTGCTAAAGGCCTCACATAGGACTCTAGAGACCTAGGTTCAATTCCTATCCTACGACAGACATCCTGCATGACCTTTAGCAAGTCATATAATCTCTCTGTACTTCAGTTTCTCATCTACAAAATGGGGATGATAATACTACTTATTAACTCACAGGTATGTTGCGAGAATAAGTACAGTAACAATGGTCATATTCTATGACAGCGGGACCATACAAGTACCTGAGATAGACACTCAGATGGGAAATGAAAGCATTTTGAATATTAGATACTCAAACAAGCTTTTCAAAACATTTTATCCAATGGCATACAGAAAGATAGGAAGCTGCTTAGCATTTCTATCAAAGCAGTAAAAAATGGTATTCTGAATCCATCAGTTCTGTGGTGCTTTCCAAAGGACCATCTGGCTGAGGTGGACACAGTCATGGCATGGAATGTCTTCCTGATAATATTATATGTAGTATCACAAAGAAAAGACAGAGCATAGTCCAGGAAATGCAGAATTTTACCTAGTTCCAAAGGCTAGTTTTTCGCCACTGGGCCTTCGTTTAATTTCTGTAGCCTTCTTAAAAGTACTCTTGAGATGTAAGCTGCAAACACAAATGCTTGAAGAAATCTGCCAATTGCCAGTGGTACAGTAAATTAATTCCCAAATTTCTGATATAACCTAGAATGTATATTTTCTAGCTCTGCTAATTTGTATGAGTTCATATTTTCCAAGAATTCCCTTGCTTAAATGCTATCAATTGATTTACCCTTACTTCCTAGTAATCCATATGTCTTTCTCTCATGTAGACTCTTGGAGTTTGCCCACAGTTGGGGTTCCTTTTAAGTTTCTCTTTTGTAATCTTCTGAAGAATTCTTTCTTTTCATATGGAACTGAGCTATATTTTATCAATTTCTTCACAAAGGATACTGAATTTGGTACCATTTGTGTCTATGGTAGGCCCAGAATACAAATATGATTAACCAAACTTGATTTTCTGAGCTTTACTACATCTCTCACAAAAACTAATGTATGTTTTAGTTTATTCTGGTGGAATCTCATGGCAGCATGTAGGTTCAAACTTTCTTTCACGAACTCCCAAGCACAGCAGCAATTACAGCCTAGAGTTACTCACTGGTCTAGTCCCTAGCTGCCATTCTACTTTAGTGGGAGGTTCCAAGTATGCTGCTAGCCCATGGTCCGGGAATGCCACTCTCCCACTCTGAGATTTCATGGTTCAGGATCCTAAATTACCTGGGCAATATGAAGTGCCAGCCAGAGTCACTGAACAGGATGGCATAACAGTAGGGTGAATAATGCTCCCACAATGCAGGCCAGGGAAACAGAGTAATATATGAGAGATAAAGTAACAGAAGGAGTGAGAAAAGTTGGAAAGAAAGGAAGAAACAAGTCAGGTAGTAGAAGAGAAGAGGAGCATAAATGAAGAAAGACAGAAAGAGTAAATGATAAAGAAAAAAGGGAATAACAGACAGAGAGCAAGAAAGAGGGATCGAGCAAAGAAAGAGTGAGTGGAAGAGGCATGGAGATGAAACAGTTACTTACTCTAATTATGGTTCTTCGAGATGTGATGCAGATTGTGTATTCCACCAGGTGCGTGCGTGCCCAGTGCACCAGAGATAGAGGATTTTGCCTAGCAGTATTCATAGAGGGGTGGCACTCACACCTCAAGGGGATAGCTCCTCCTCTGACTATATGAAACAGCACTGCTCTGACCCTTCCTTAGTTCCTTCACACCGAATGCATGGAGATGAGACTCAGATGCAGAGGGGATGGAGGGTGGGTTATGGTACGCAACCATTTTTTCTTCGAGTCAATGCATATGTATATTCCACTTGCGTGACTCACAAGCAGTATCCCTGAGGAGGTGGGGCTTGGAGTCTAACTATACAAGGACAACAAGGCCACTCTACCAAGATTTGCATACACCCTGGAAGATGTGGTTATGGCATAATGGTTAATCAACATATGAATTGACAACCCGTAGCAACTTTGCAAATGTCCAATATGGAAAATGTCACCGAGAAACACTATTGATGCTGCTTGTGCTCTTGTAGAAAGAGCTTGCACCTGCTGAAGGAGTGAAGCTGAAATGACTTCATATGCAGTCCTACTGCAAGATGTTATCTTCTTGAAGATAGTCTGTGAAGAGACAACTTGATCTTTCATGTGATCCATTTATGAAACGAACAAATGAGGTGAGGTACAAAATGGTTTGGCTCTGTTCAGATAGAAGGCTAAGCATCACCTCAAGGTACTGTATGGAAATGCTGCTTCCCTAGAGAGGAATGCAGCTTAGGACAGAACACAGGTCAATACATCGTTGGTTCAAATGAAACTAAGAAACTGCTTTAAACAAGAATTTTGGGTGTGGTCAAAAAGTCATTTTATCCTTGGAGAATTGTGTATAAGAATTGTGTATATTGTGCCATCAAAGCCTGCAACTCACACTCTCACTGCAGATGTTATGGCTACAAGGAAGGTGGTTTTCTGACACAGGGTTGGGAATTGACAAAATGCCAGGAGTTTGAAGGTTGGTCCCATTAAGGCTGCAGCCTATGTTAAAAACCCACAGAGGGGCCAGCTCTCAAACTGCAGGATGCAGATGAAGGAGCCCTTTTACGAATTGCGCCACCATAGCATTGGAGAAGACTGGTTTTCCATGACTAGGGGGATGAAATGCCTATATCGCTGCCAAATGTACTTTCAATGAGGTAATTACCAGCCTCAATGATTGAAGATGCAGCAGGTACTCCAAAATGTCCTCGATAGAAGCCAGTGTTGGTTGGACTCTGCGGGCTAATGACCACACAGAAAATGCTTTCACTTTGCTGAATAGACCGACCTGGTACAGAGCTTTTTATTGTTGAGGAGAACTTGCTGGACAGCCACTGAACACTGCTCTTCCTCCTAATTCATATAGCCATGAGGCATCAGTGCTGCCCCTTTGAGGAGTCTGCTAGGTAAAATTCTCCAGTTCACACACACCTAAGTGGAATACATGTCTGCATTGACTCAAGGAAGAATGAGAGGACAGAAACAGATGACAGGGAAAAGAGGAGAGAATTAAGCCAAATGAGAGGACATGCAGGGGCGGACAGGATGGGGGGCGGAGAGAGGCGATAACAGTGACATAAAAAGAATGAAGAGATCATTCAATAAGCTAGGAGTAACCATCCATTCATGCAACCAACCAATCAGTGGAAGCTAGGAACTAAGTAGTGAGCACAGAAAAGCCAGCTATGTTCTATATGACAGCTATTATCTCCTTTGTCTCTCCCCTGGTCAAAACTAAAGCTGGAAGCAGAAAAAAAGTTACACATACACACACACATCTTGCAGCAGTTGTACAATATTGTGCCATCAATCAATCCCAGCCTTTATTTCCCATCCATCTAATTTCACCCCAAACACTTTTGCACTTTCTGCCATGTCGCTACTTATGTATTCCAGGAGTTTCCTGTAAAAATCTTTGAAGATATTAGACTTCAAAACCTTCATTAGAGCTTACCTCTACCATGATGCCTATACAACACTTGGCACTGGCTAGGCAGCTGGTGTGCAGTGACTGCTGCTTATTTCACTAATTATAATAATCTCATTGTTACCTTGTGCTCCCCTTGTGTTTGTTGAATCCACTTGTTGTTTCTTGTAATGTACTTAGATCATAACCCTTTGTGGCAAGATAATCTTTTCATTCTGTGTGTAGACAGTGCCTAGCACAATGGGCCTTCATCTCTGAATTGGACCTCCAGGCACTAACATTAACAAAATAAATATATAAATTGCTTTAGTCTCTTGTAAATTAATATTAATTCTGACCCCCTTGAACTAAACAGCAAAACTCCTACTCTCTACATCAGGGTCACAGTTTCACCCTAGTTGTGTTCTTGGTCCCATAAGGACCAGACTGTAAATCTGTCCTGGTGGCATTCCCTGAAAAACTATAGAAATGGATACAGAAACTACTTTAAAAGCAGCAAAGAATCCTGTGGCACCTTATAGACTAACAGACGTTTTGGAGCATGAGCTTTCGTGGGTGAATACCCACTTCGTCAGTATTCACTCACGAAAGCTCATGCTCCAAAACGTCTGTTAGTCTATAAGGTGCCACAGGATTCTTTGCTGCTTTTACAGATCCAGACTAAGACAGCTACCCCTCTGATACTAGAAACTACTTCGGCTTCCAGGAGCCACTGCAATAAGTAAAAAAAGCAATAAAAACAAACTATGCTAATTTTATAGCATACTGCACTGACAAATGGAAAACTCAGGTCTGGAAAAAACAGTCCAATCCTGGAAGCAGCTTGCTTAGCCTAGCCTTAGAATGTCAAGTCAATGATATGCCAGTGGAAAGGGGACCAATAACCCCATTCCAGCATCCACTATTATCTGTCCCACTGATTAACATTACTATTGATTTTGATGTGATTACTATCTCTCTCTACCAAGATCATGCACATTAACCTCTAACTTTCAAATAAAAATACACTTCCAACATGTATAATACGTTTCCAATTACAAATATAGAATGTATTTCCTTAGATATAGAACTAAATATATCTACTAAAGAAAAATTTTTTGATTGTGTGGGACAGACTGTTTCTGAGTAAGTATTGTGTACTTCTAATAGTTTAAGAAAAGTGATTTCCCATCCAAAATTGTAAGGAAACACAGTTTTTATAAGACTATTAATATTTTACCATTTAAGGTAATTTGGCAGATGCTTAACAAAACTTTGAATATACTAGCAAAAGGGAAACTAATCAGACCAATATCACATACAATTTTCCATCCAACTTAGAAGAGACTTGTCTTTTCAGCTTGCCCGAAACATAACAGAAATACAGGCACGGTATGCAGAATGTCACATGGCAGATACTAATTGTTACGATTAAGGTCTAACAAGCACGCTTCCCTGCTGTTCTGAGAATGTCTCTGACTTTTGATCCTGACATCTGTGTCTTACAAGAATTTCACTCTGCTCTGACATTCCTTCTGATGTTGATCCAGGAATTAATGGATTGTGAAAAAGCTAGCAGGATATCATTTAAAAAATAGAATTCTCAGTGTACAACTGATGAAAAGGTATCAGAATTCACATACTTTGTGTCCGATATCAATACATTCTTTTTGTGAGCATTTAATATGAGGCAATAGCTCAAAACAAGACAGAATATAAAATGTAGAAGGAAGTAAAAACTTCACATTACACTTAGTTATTTACAGTATTACTGTTATCCTTCCATAATATGTTGTAAAAATGAAACACATTTTCCTTCAATCCCTATTAACAATGTATTATGTTTAATTTCAATGCAGTTAAAAAAATTCGTAAGAAACCTACAAAGAACAGTTTTAATGAAATCAGTGAAAAATGATGAGGGTCTGTCAGCTAAAGCCAGTCACAAACAGTATTTTGTGACACTCATTGCACTGACATCATCAAAGCTTTTCAGTTCTGCTATATGTTCCAACTACTTTGTGCTGTGTAGGTTTCATTTTTTAAAGGATCTTAATCAAGAAGAGCTTTCTAAAATGTTTGCTTGAAAAGTTAAATTAAGACGAGCTCAAATTGTGTTTGAAATTGAGGAATTCTATTCGGAATTGAAAATTTACACATCAGAGGATATTGCCTTGCATTTCATGGTTCGGGATAATTACTAGATGCCAGTGGATAACTTAAACGTAGCTTAGAGTCACTGACATTAATGTGTGACAGGCAACATTACAGAACATATTTAGTAATTTCAAATGAAAAAGTAGAATGATATATGAAAAATCAGAAAAATTAAATTTAGGATTAGCAAAGTAGAAGAAAAACCAATGGCCTTTTAAAAGTAAAGCCAAAAATATTTTTAAATATGTCAGAAAGAAATCACTCAAGTTAAAAGAAACAAAAAAGTCAATTCAATTCAAGTCAGAGTTATAATTAATGAAAAGAATTTAATAAGAATAGGTGGCTTAGCCATCTCTTCAAGCAACTCATCCAATTTTCACATTAAACACTGACATTATTTAATAAGCTATATTTCAGGTATTTGAGTGTGTGTATTTTACTCTGCTAGACTTTTTTAAATACAGATTCAAAGGCATGGGATATTGTGACACTAAATCCAGGTTCAAATTTAAACAAGTTGAAGTGGACTACACATACTGTTATATAGTCACTCATGTCCAATTTATGCAGGTCTCAAATATTTGTTTTAAGAAGTATGCAATGAACCAAAAATGAGCAAAGAGTGTCATTTTCTTAATTAAAGTTATGTACAGAACCTGATGTGAAGGGTCAAACTTTTCACTAGGCCTTAAGGATGAACACACTTAAAAGAGCTAGATGACCTGTAAGTTAAGCATGATCTTCTGAAATGTGTGTAATATATCAATTCACTAGTTTTGGAGGGCATTTTTATGCCACTGCATGTCAGAGCTCCATTGTTGGTCACACAGGATTTTATATAACCAGAGGATTAAAAAAAGAAAAAAAATATATTTATGGAAGTATGAACCTGCACACACTACACACAGTTTGAGGGGTTTGGTTTTTTTTCTTTGTTTAAACACAGAGTCAAAAATGTGAAATAAATTCAATAGTTACTTCACTGTTTGAAGGGAAATAAAACAGAAATATTTTAACTGTTTTTTTAAAAGACCATTTGTGGTCTTCACTATTTAAGTTCCCAACTTTTTCTTTAACAGCTCAAAAATGATAAAATTAATTCACACAAGAAATATATTGAGAAGTAATACACAGATGAGGAAATAAACAGGGAAGAAGGTGGCAATGAAATTAGGTGAAGAGTTAAAGAGAAAAGAGCTGGATCACATTAAACATAGGGAAAAATGAAAGGAAAGGCTTGTGAAATCTGAAAAAGTAAGGTAGGGGTATGAAAGTGTGATATGTGACAGGTGGGGTAAAATGAGACAGTTGGGAGGAAAGAAGTAAAAATGAAGAGCACAAATTAGACAAGACATTCATTTTAAGCCCTTAACAGGCTGGATCTCATCGTTGTCATCAGACAGGAAATGTCAGAGCTGGCACATCTGTTTTTTTTTATCCCTTTTACTTTTTTTAAAAAAAATGTGTCTTACAATACATAAAAAAGTCTATTTGCTTTAAAGAGAAAAGCATCTCAATGTTGTACCCTCCTCCCCCTCTCCCCCCGATTACTCCTTTAACAAACTTCAATTCAATTATATTGGAAACTACAATCATTACAAGGTTTAATGCAGCCATTATATTTTGAGTTATTTTATTTAATACCTGTAAAAGAGTTGAATTATTTAAAAATGACTAAACTTTGCACTTATAACTACAGGCAGGTTTCTTGAGGAGACAAGTGTTGCATAAATGCCATGTAGTAAGTGCTATATCACCAGCATCACAAAAAACACCCTCAGTATAAAGTTCAGAGGTTTGTAAAGTATGCTCAGATTTCTTCTAAAATGCATACATGACTGTAGCGAATCTATGAAAACAATTTTCAAAATTTCTTAGATGATTAATGGGAAAAATTCTGGAAAAATGTCTATCCTAACCAAAAAATGGGCATATCTTTAATGAATTCTTGGGAAGCTAAGAAAAAAGGGTCTTTATGGGCTTGGTCCAAATCCCACTGAAGACAATGGTATTCGTTTGAAAGTGTTTTGGCTCAGGTTCCATAAGCTCTCTTTTGTTTCTCTTTGTTATTTTTTTCCAAATAAAATGAAACTTAAAACACACACTAAAACTTGCTTTCTGTACTTTGGTATATTTAAAGCAGGAGAGCACAGTAATTACTGTGTATAGGTGTCTATGATGTGCATTTATTCTAAACAATGTCAAAGTTCATTTCAAATATAGAGGTGGAGAATACGGCCAACAGGCAAGAGTATGAGTTAAGCATACCTCTTAATTATTTACTTTTCCTTGGAATGTACTTGTTTTCTTTCTATTTTAATCTGAGTTGAATATCCACTGAACTTTTATATTTGAGGATGCCTTATTTCAGTGTATATCTGAAAGCATGATATTTGCATATTGAGGAAGATGAGTTTTACTGAATTTATATTTTAGATATATACATTCTTCACATAACAGTCTGAATTTTTCCTGCAACAATTTTATTGATTTTAACTGCAACTGTTAAAAAAAATAGATATCTACAAGAAGCAGAGTCTCCTGATGGTACTCACAAAATAATTACAAAATGTTCACTTGGTAAAAAACAGATTCTCTGCTGCCTTGCACTTTGTGTCATCCTTCCCACCTGTACTCAGTGAGTGCTAAGTTGGTGTAAAATGCCACCAAACAGGATGGTTGTTTTATACCCAATTGTGTATTAAGTTTGCATATAATTAAATGTACACAAAAGATGCAAATCAATGGAGAAGGAGACACAGGATTTATACATTAAATAAACATATTGTCATTTGCAACTTTTTTTCATTTTTAATCCATTTCCACAAAAACATATTGTGGGAAAAGAGAGCAAAGAAATATGTTTTCATTTTCTCAAAAGAATGTAGGCCCCAATTCTGCAAACGCTATCATATGTGCTTAATTTTGCACAACTTTAAATATTTCCAGACAGTTCAACTGCAAAACAACCTAAGTCAGGGGCATGTTAGACCATTATCTACATAGAAACAGGAACCAAAGTAACTAAATTGGTTGTAATTCACACCTCTCATTATTTTGCTACAAGTCTGTGTTTCGATCCCTTATTTTGATATAAACTTTTTCCACTTCAGTTATATTAAAATAGATCACTATTATTTCAATGGAATCAGGATTAAGCCCTTTGTAGTCTCTGATCTCTAGTTATCTGATTACCATTGCTGTACACAGTATGTTACAATGAATGTGACAGAGTCTGCTAAAGAATAGGATTATGGTCTATCTAATTACAGTACTTATAGGCATCCCAGAACTGTAGTATCTGAGTATTTTAATATATTTATCTTCACACCACATTTGTGAGGTGGGGAAGTACTATTATCCACATTTTACAGATGGGGAATTGAGGCACACAGAGGCTAAGTGACTCCTCCAAAGTCACAGAGAAGCAAACACTTTGCTTCCATCACTCTCCTCTTTTCCCTCCCTACATTTTCTCTCCCATTCTCCTGTACATCGTGAATCCTCAGAATTCAATACTACTCTCCTAGGTCTTGTGATGAGCAATGGAAGATGTGCCCCCAAAGACAGAGACTCATGCACACCTACGATCACCCTTTCACTGCTAGGCGTGCTCTCCCTGCTCACAGAAATTGCTGGCAAAGTGTTATTTCCTTTCTGGCATCAGCTACTGCTTCACACAACCACTTGTCCGGAGGAAGGAGGCAGGTGCTGTATCATAACTGGTTGCTGCAGAAATTATTTTGCTTTCACAAGCACAATTTATGGTCCAGATGCTAGGGAGTAGCATGGCAGCTTTGCACTACACAGTCAGTGGATTGTGGCCCTAAAGTCAGTATATCTGGAAGTGGTAGGATCACTCCAGTGCAAGGTAATCCCACAGTGACATACAGCCACTGTTGCAGCTCCTGCATCACCCCTTTTGTGTTGCTGGAGCAAGGCATATGTCTGGGGTATTCTTATTATCCCTTGATCCCAGGCTGATGCATTAGACCCTTAGGAACACTGGCAACTGGCGTAACATAAGCATGAGGGACCAGCTTAGCACAGAACAGAGTCAGGACCAGAGAAGTGCAAAGGCAACCTATGAATCCCCTCCTGACCTACACTGTGCACTCCTCAGCCATAGCCAAGGGTATGTGCCAAAAAACTTCAAGTGGGAATAAGGCAGAAACAGCAAATTAACTTGTGACTGAAAGGACTATTAATTAACTCTGAACTATTACTAAAGGAAGAAAGAAAAATAAATATACAGGACATACAATATTTTCTAAATAAAATTTTCTGCAGCATTTTCCAAAAAATGTCAGGGAGTCTTTAACCCTGTTACTCAGTAAATTGTTTATTCATATTTTTATGAATGAGCACGATGCTTTACCATCTTAACAAAAAATGTAGGCTGGCACATTCATCTTTTCCCCATTAAGCCTTAATCCTTTCACATTTTGCTGTTTTGCTAGGTAAGGCCAAATTGATAGAATTTCACAAGTAGGTTTTGTTGAGTGTCTGATTTTTCAGTCAATTTTCAGAGATTTGTAGCAGTCATATTTAATCACACTTTGGTTACTAGGGGGAAAAGATTCAAACTGATTTTGAGTGCCTGAGTTTTTGAGATATCTTGTGCCCAATTTCTAGAGGTGCTGAGAACCTTCAACTCCCATTAACTTCAACTGGGGTTATGAATGCTCCGCACTTCTATGGGTACCAATGCCTAATCTCCAGATTTTAAGGCAAGAAGGGACCATCATGCTCACCTAGTCTGACCTCCTGCCCAATGCAGACCACAGGACCTCACCCACCCTCTCTGAATTACTGACCATAACCTCTGGCTGAATTACTGAAGTCCTCAAATCATGCTTTAAAAAGACTTCAAATTACAGAGAATCCACCATTAGTGTCTCTGCCAATCTGACCTGGAGCGTAATTCCTTCCTGACCCCAAATATCGCGGTCAGTTGGACCTTGAGCATTTCAGCAAGACACAACAGCGAGATACCTGGGAAAGAATTCTCTATAGTAACTCAGAACCCTCTCCACCTAGTGCCCTAGCTCCAGCCATTGGGGATTTTTTTGCTACTAGCAGTAACAGATGGGCCACATGCCATAGTAGACAATCTCATTATACCATCAGCTCCATAAAATTATCAAGCTCAGTCTTGAAACAAGTTAAGTTTTTGGCCTCCACTGCTCTCGTAGGAAGGCAATTCCAGAACTTCACTCCTCTGGTGGTTAGAAACCTTCATCTAATTTAAGGTGACCAGATGTCCTGATTTTATAGGGATAGTCCCGATTTTGGGATCTTTTTCTTATATAGGCTCCTTTTACCCCCTACCTCTGTCCCGATTTTTCACACTTTCTGTCTGGTCACCCTAATCTAATTTCAAGCCTAAACTTGTTGATGACCAGTTTATATCCATTTGTTCTTGGTAAACGTTGGCTCTTAACTTCAATAACTCCCTCCCTGACATTTATCCCTCTACTGTTTTTATAGAGAGAGATCATATCTCCCCTCACCTTTCATATGGTTAGGCTAAATAAGCCACGCTCCTTGAGTCTCCTCTCATAAGGTAGGTTTTCCAGTCTTCTGATCATCCTAGGACCCCTTCTCTGCACATGTTCCAGTTTGAATTAATCTTTCTTAAACATGGGAGGCCAGAATTGCACACAGTATTCCAGATGAGGTCTCACCGGTGCTTGTATAATGGCAATAACTCTTCACTATCTTCAGTGGAAACACCTCACCTGATGCATCCTGTGATTGCATTAGCCTTTTTTCACAGCTGTATCATGTTGGTGGCTCAGTCATCTTGTGATCAAACAATACTCCCAAGTCTTTCTCCTCCTGGGTTGCTTCCAACTGATACGTCTCCAGCTTATAGCAAAAATTCTTGTTGTTAGTCCCTAAATTCATGACCTTGTAGTTTGCACTATTAAATTTAATCCCATTTCTATTCCTCCAGTTTTCAAGGATATCCAGATCTTCTTATATGATATTTCAGTCCTCCTCTGTATTAGTCCTCCCAAATATGTATCATCTGAAAATTTTATTAGTATACTCCCAGTTTTTCTGCCAACATCACGAATGAAAATGTTACATAAGGTTGGTCCCTAGACCAATCCCTGAGGAACTCCACTAGTTACCTTCCTCCAGCCTGACAGTTCACCTTTCACTATGACCCACTGTACTGCCCCTTTCATCAGTTCCTTATCCACCTTTCAGTTGTCATATTAATCCCCATCTTTTCCAATTTAATAATTTCCCATGTGCAACTCTATCAAATGTCTTACTGATTAGTTCTACTGCATTTCCTTTGTCTAAAAAATCAGTTATCTACTCAAAGAAAGAAATCATGTTGGTCTGGCACTATCTACCTTTTGTAAAGCCATGTTGCATTTTATCCCAATTGGTATTGGCACTATCTTTCCTCTTGATGTCCATTCTCCGACACTGTGTTGTTTCTTTCTCCATTGCTGTATCCTCTCTTACTTGATTTTTCTCCTGCTCAATGTTAGAATCAAGTGTGGAGATTAAATGAGCATCTTGTTGGAGACCCCAACTCTCAAGCCAGTAGGAAGTGACATGGGGGGCAGACGGACTGGTACCTTTCCCCCATTAAGCCTCAGTGTGTTTCAGTAGGACTCCTCCACTGAGCCAGTGGCAAGGTCCTACGTCACTGTTAAGGCCACGGGCCGGGGCCCAATGGAGTGGGAGAGACTCTGGCCATTAGGCCGTACTGCCCTGCAACCAGGGGCGACTCTGTAGACTCAGGCTCCTCCCATAGTACAGCTTCATGCCGGCCAGGAGAAGCTTCAGTTCCTGGTAACTTCCAGGGTGGTGGCTGGTCCTCCACAGGAGCTTCCCAGTTAGGTCCTTCCCCTGTGGCTGCCAGCCCAGACTGAGCTGAGTTCCCTCCTTTTATACTCTCAGAGCACTTGGAGCATGCCCAGTACAGCCGGGACGGGACTTCCGCCATCAGAACTACTGATCTGACGCTGCTGCAGCTAATGCGGGGCGGGGCTGCCCCGGCACACACTGTCCCCCTTAAGAAGGATCCCTCAGGTTGGTCTGCCTCCTCCTCCGCCCTGTCTGGAGAAGAAATCTGTGTTAGTGTGGGCCTTAGCCAGGTGATGAAACACATGGAAGTCGTAGGGTTGCAGGGGGAGGTACCATTGCATAATCCGGGAGTTTGCGTCCTTCATACTATGCATCCACCATAAGGGGGCACGGTCTGTGATCAACCTGAAGTTATTCCCCAGCAGATAATAACGTAGGGCATCAATGGCCCATCTCACTGTCAGGGCCTCTCTCTCTATTGTGGAATAATGTCGTTCCTGGGGGAACAGTTTACGACTTAGATACAGTATCGGGTGTTCTTCTCTGTCTAATTACTGGGAGAGTACAGCCCCCAAGCCTACTTCCGAGGCATCTGTTTGAAGTATAAATTCCTTTGAGAAGTCTGGATGTCGCAGGACTGGTGCTTGCATGATTCGTTCTTTCAGGGTTTCGAAGGTTTCCTTGAATTGTTCCGACTACTGCACTTGCTGAGGCTGCGAGTTCTTTGTCAGGTCCGACAGGGGAGTGACTATGGATGCAAAATCTGGCACAAAGCAGCGATAGTATCCAGCTAGGCCCAAAAACTGGCACACCTGCTTCTTCGTCTTGGGGATGGCTACCTCTACAAGGGCTTGTACTTCGCTGATTACGGGCATCAGCTCCCCCCCTACACACACACACACACACACACACACACACCATATATCCAAGGTAGGTTACCTCTTCTTGCCCAAGGTGGCACTTTGCCAGGTTAGCTGTGAGGCTGGCTGCTCTGACGGCCTGCAACACTCCGGCCAGATGATGTAGGTCAGTGGTTTTCAAACTTTTGTACTGGTGACCCCTTTCACATAGCAAACCTCTGAGTGTGACCTCCCTTATACATTAAAAACACTTTTTAATATATTTAACACTATTATAAATGCTAGAGGCAAAGCGGGGTTTGAGGTGGAGGCTGACAGCTCGCGAACCCCAGTAATAGCCTTGTGACCCCCTGAAGGGTCCCGACTCCCAGTTTGAGAACCCCTGGTGTAGGTGGTCCTCCCAGTTGTTGCTATAGACTACAATGTCATCTACATATGCCGCCACATACTGGTCATGGGATAGTAAGACCTTATTCATCTGCCACTGGAATGTAGCAATGGCTCCATGTAGCCTGAATGGCATGGTTATAAATTGGAAGAGACTGAAAGGCATTGGGAAGGCTGTCTTCTCCCGGAAGTTTGGTGTGAGGGGGATCTGCCAGTATCCTTTGGTTAGGTCTATGGTTGACAAGTACCTCGCTCCCCTGAGCCGTTCCAGCAGTTCATCCACCCGCGGCATCAGGTATGCGTAGAAGCGGGAGATGGCACTGACCTTTTGGAAGTCGATGCAAAAATGGGTAGTCTCGTCGGGCTTTGGGACTAGGACGATGGGGCTGCTCCACTCATTCATCAATTCCTCCACGACCTCCATCTCCAGCATTGTCTCCAGCTCCTGTTGGACCATGTTCCACATTTTCCAGGGCAATGGTCAGTGATGGTCTCTTACCTTCTGACCGGGGTGGCGAACCACCCTCTGGAGGGTCTTCTCACTCATCAGGGCAGTTCGTCCTGGGCGAGCTGATGAGTGAGGTCCGGGTTGAGGGGACCTTCACGAACGCCCTCATGACTCAGGGTGTAGTCAGACCCTCGTACGAGAGGGGCTGGTCCTGGACCGCAATCTCTTTGGCCCCCCGATCCACTTACAATGTGTACATGGAGACATCCGCCCTTACCCCATGGCCTGGGTGAGGATAGAAGTCTACTGCCAGGAGGGGGGCCTCCGCATGGATGTGGCCCCAGGTTAGCCTTCCCGGTAGTACTGGGATGAGATTGGCCCGGGATGGCGCCTTGGCCCCCTCGGCGGAGAAGCAGTTCTCCATCAAGGCCACCACCCCAGACAAGGTTGCTGGTTGATGTCGGTATACCCAGGCCCTTCCTCCTGGGGGCAGGATCTGGGTGAACTGCTCCAGTACCACCATCTCCGCTACCTGGGGTCCCGTCAAGCCCTCCAGGTTCAACCACTTCCAATAACGGTCTTGTATCCATTGGGTCACTGCCTGGGGCCAGGCTCCAGGTGGGATACTGTTCTCTCTGCGGCGCTGGCGATAGGTCTCCGGGCTAATGCTGGTACGGTCCAATATGGCCGCCTTCACTCAGGGCAATTCTAGGGCCTCCCAGGGATTGAGGCTACGGTAGGTGGCCTGGGCCTGTCCTGTCATATAGGGGGCTAGTAAGGTGGCCCAATGCTCTGGGGGCCACCTGTTGGCAGTCACCACCCGATCGAACGTCACTAAGAACGCCTCTGGGTCATCTTCGGGCCCCATCTTGGTGAGGTGTACCGGCAGTTCCCCCAAAGTCTCCCTGGGTCCGGCCCCAGCAGATATGGTGGCTGCAGCTCCCGCCAGGCATAATAGCATGGCCATCTGCTGAACCAAGCGTTCTTGTTGAGCCTGCTGCTGGACCGCTAATTCTTGGAGGAGCTGCGGCTGGTGCTCTTGATGTTGGGTTATCAGTAGCTGCTGCTGGCTGGCCATCTGCTGCATCATCTGTACTTGCTGCTGTTGGACCGCCTGCTCTTGCTGCCTTTCCAGCATCCACTTTAGGAGCTTCTCTGTCTCCATCTTGAGGATTCATGGGGTTCCCATGGTTTAACTCCCTCTCCCTGGACCTTTCAACAGGCCCAAATCGATGCCTGCATTCTCCACCACGTGTGAGGGTTTACGCCCCTGGTTGCTGGGCAGCATGGCCTAGTGGCCAGAGTCCACAGAATCGCCCCTGGTTGCAGGGCAGCGTGGACTAACGACCAGAGTCTATAGACTCGCTCCTGGTTGCAGGGCAGTACGGCCTAATGGCCAGAGTCTCTCTCACTCTGCCAGCGACGTAGGAACTTACCACTGCCTCAGCGGGGCGGGGGGGGGCGTCCTACCAAAACATGCTGAGGCTTACTGGGGCAAGGCACCAGTCCGTAACACACACACCCCTGGTCACTTCCTACCGGCTTGAGAGTTGGGGTCTCCCACGAGTCCCTAGGTTCTCTGCAGGTCTCCGGATCCATTGCCATCCTCGGGCTTCTTCCGTAGTAGGGCTTCGTGCCAGCTAGGAGAAGCTTCAGTTCCCGGCAACTGCCAGGGTGGTGGCTGGTCCTCTGCAGGAGCTTCCCGGTTAGGTCCTGCCAGCCCAGACTGAGCTGAGTTCCCTCCTTTTATTCTCCCAGAGCACTTGGAGCATGCCCAATATGGCTGGGATGAGACTTCTGCCATCAGAGCTACTGGTCTGACACTGCTGGGGCTAGTGTGGGGCAGGGCTGCCCCGTTACACTCCCCTATCAAGATTCCACCCGCTCTTATTCTGTCATCTCTGAAGCCCCAGTGCAGGGGTGTGCTGGGATTGTGCTGGGGGAGTGGATGGAGGGTTATAAACTCTGGCAACCCCAGGTTGTAATGGCCATTTTGAGACCACTACCAGCCTTTAGATCTGGAGCTAGACAGAAAATTAAGGATGTATAACCAGTTCCCTGACAGCTCCTCAGTGTAAAGTGGATATAACAGGAAATCTCTCTCTACATGATCAGGGAGTGAATAATGGCATTTACTATCACATCAGTTGGTGTCTGGAACAGGCTGGGAGCCATGGAAGATGGAGGAGACTCAATAATACCTTATTATCTGGCAGAGCAAAGTCTCATGGGACAATCCATTGCTCTAAGCAAAAGAAGGCTTACAGAATGATTCCTTATAGATTCTGTGTTTCATTAAATCTATTGGGCTCAGTGATTTAAGATACAAGTTCCTCAGATACAAACTGAATGATTTACCCTGGCAACATGAGAGAAGGTATTTGAACATTCCTCCATCATTTCTCACCTGGTAGCTACAGCCTACCTGAGCAATTCCTTTGTAGTTTATAACAGTGTGTGACCAGGAATCAACAATCAGCTCAGGATCAGATGTCCTCTAACATCCTGTACATCCTGAGAGAAAACACTACCAGCTGTGGCAGTGAGTGCAAGCTCTCCTGGTCCACTATCACCATTACATTTTTCTAGATAATCTGAGTTAACCAGCAAGAGACTGAAGGGTGTGCTACTGATTGGAGAGTCTCAGGGAGAACCACCGAGTTCTACCAATAATATTTTTTTTAAATTACCATTGGGACAGAAGATCAATTATCACCATGCCATGATTCCTGGATGAACTTACGCACTCAGTCACAGGAACTGAGTGCCACCCTCCATTATGTCCCTCTTTCAGAGGTTTGCTGTTCCTTGAAAGTGATTGGTCCTCTTGACCATATACCAGTTTCTGATACAGCTTCTGCCGGTCACCTCTGCAGATGGGGCAACCACTGATAAATATAGTACTCATTCCTTCTGTATTTATGCTACGACTTGAGTCTCCGTGCTCAGGTTCCCCGATGATGCAGTTTGTACTAAGGGAATGCCATCCTTCCTTTAAGCCATCTATTTACATCTCTAACCACCCATCTTGATGTCACCCAGATGGGCCCATAGAGATTGTTTGGCACAATATTGTATTTTGGCCAAAGAAATAGGCAGCTAGTAAGGAATACCTTGTGGTAAACAGAATTTTGCAAGAACATTAGATGAACAACCTTAACCATAAGATGGGTTCACAGCCTCCTCAGACTGATTTGGCTTGGAGACAGTAGGAGTCATTTCTCCCACAAATTCCAGAAGACAACAGTAGTGGCTAGTGGAAGCTTGCTGCAAGAGAGGCCCAAGCTCTCAAAGAATAGTAGACGTTTGTGTGGTTCTATTAATAGAGTTGTGGCTAATCTTTGCAAATTACACAATTTTTGGCAGGAGTCTCTTCTTTGCATTATGTCCATTTGTTTTTATTGTATTGCACCTTTGAGGGTAGTGACAGTCTGATTTCATAAATAGGAAAAATAAAACACTAAGACCCTGATCCTTGTACAACTTGGAGTTCAGGGGGCAGGGTAGGTGCAACAGTAGCTTAAAGCTGCCGTAGCACTCCCCTGAACCTGACACAGCTGTGCTCCAGGCTGGTCACTTGGCATAAGTTATAAAAGCATGATGGCCACACTCAATTATTCTGTCTGCCAATGGCCCCAAAAGGCCATTACAGAATCCTTGAAGCGCCAAGATGCAGAGAAGCACTGGCCCTGCCCTTTTTCTTTCAGCTATGCCCCTCCCACATCTCAGCAACTGGGAGAGGCAATATAGAATCAGCAGAGCTAGAACACCCTTAGAACATCTCCCAACACTATGGTGATCTTTCTGTCACTAGCTATGCTTTGTGCTAATGGAGCATTTAGAACTGCTTTGCACTAATGGAGAACCACAAAGTGGCCCTAAGAAACTCAAGGATCGGGGCCTAAAATTATAATTCATGGTAACTGTAAATGCATGCTTCAGGTAGACCATTTATTGTATCAGTTTTCCAATATCCAATAGCTATTGTAGGTTGCCATGGCAGTTTTTCAAATAACACAACCATAATTAGAACATGATTCCCAGGAGCCAAATCATTTGAATGCTTATCCAGTTATAAAACAAGGATAGTTATACTAAGATTTATTGTGAGAGCCAAGAAACAGGAGTCCAAGACATTATAATACCAACTGGCTTTATAGTGAGAGTATAGTGAACTTAAAGTATAAAATGCATATATGAATGAAATATTTACTGTGTTCCTAGTTTTATAAAAATGAATTTATAAATATTCTGGTAAATATCAAACTGCATCATATATTGGGACTAAAATTTAAGATAATGGTTTTGATTGTTCAAAATTAATAATAAAATGCATATTAAAAAGGTGTATTGGAATGGTGATGTTATCAAAGGGTTAATGGCTCTAGTTATGGTAGAAATTTAAATATCCAGAGGAGGCATCTCCTGACTGAGCCATCACTGAGAATTATGCAGATTCAGATGGGAGCCACACAGGCTTTGATTTCCCCCAAGGATTGATGAACAAGTACAAAATAATAGAAAGTGACAGGAAGCAGATGACTGAGGTCTAATTAATGTCATTTTAAAAGACAATATACCTTAAATTGGCCTTAGGAAAATTATGGGTTACAAATAAGAGAAGAGAAACATGCACTTTTTTGTTTTAGTTCACTAATTTAAAAGGTAATCTTTTGAACAAATGAACAGTAAAACAATGGCTATTTGGCAAAGAAATTGCCAAACTTAACTAGTCATACTTTGTTTCCATAATTTACAATTTACTAGAAAATGCTATAATCTTAAAAGGAAAACCACATTAAACAAACAATCTGATGAAACAATCTGAAGGTATTTATGCAAATATTAATTTGAGAGTGTTATGAAGACAAAAATTACTAGGCAGTTCTTAAGGAGTATGATACTATGTACTGTAGATATGTTTTGGAGAATTAAAAAGAAAAATCTTTAGAAGAGAATTTAGCTACGTATATGCTGATCTACAAAAGAAAAGGATTCTATGTTGAAAAGATTGTTGTAAGGATAAAAGCTAGCATGTTTAAATATAACTTTAAACTAGTAAGGACCAAGAGATAACCTTATTGTCTGTCAAGAAGTTACCTTCTAAACACAGCAGCTCACCATTAACTTATCTCATCTGAATCCCCAAAATCTCATTAGATAATGTACATCTACATATAATTGCTGCTACTCAATAACAGGGAAAATTTAGAAATTACAAATGTAACATTTGGGTCACCATACCATAGGCATTTTATTTGATAGCACAAAGAAACATGTTTGGAACATGTCACAGGAACAGCTTGAAATGTTTGCAGTCTTAAAAAAAGGCATACAGATCTATCGCTGTAACAGATTCTAAAGATTTTATTCATTCATAAACAAAAGTCAGTTCTCACACAGAATAGATACTAACATCTTAAGTATTTTAAATAAAAGTTTGCAGCTTTCCTCACCTAAACACAACATTTTATGTGAGTGATGGCTATTGATAAGTAAGTACTTTTAAAGATGGATTTAGGTGTCATGAAATACAAAACTCAGTAGTTATGTGGGATGCAATAACTTGGAAAGGTACATTGTAATACATGTAACCAGCATAAGCAGAAATGCACAGATTTTCTCTAAAAACATACAGTATGTGAGACTTGTAAATTTATTGTTGAAAGGGCAGCGAACAGCCCTTTGTGAGGAATGTACAAATGTCCTAGACAAATATCATAAATACTCAAATAATAAAAAGACGTTAAAAGAAAAATGGCATTGAAGAAGATAAGGCAGTCTTGACGGTCCATCTGCAGCTTAATCATATGATAGAGCCAGAGGCTAGTCCAGAACCACTTGACAGAACTGCCAGAGGAATCTACAATGGAGCCAGATGCCAGCGCTGGAAAAAAATGTCTTATAGAGCATGGCATCTGCATTCTGTGATTGGCATTCAAAGAAAGGAGTAAGAAGATTAGTGGGCTAATATCCTCAATTGAATGAAACTCCAACACCTGACTACATCTTTTTGTATTGCAATTTTTCTTAAAATTTAAAGAGAGGCACTCATAAATTATGTGCATTCCCTAACAGTTTCTGAAAAATAGCTATATATACCACTATAAGATGCAGAAAATGTAGAATGTGAAGTTTAGTTTTTAGAAATATATTGTTATAACTGTAAATCAAATGTGGTAAATAAGTAGGTGATTGACTTGAACACATTGCAGACACTTACATTTTGGAAACATTATCAGCATTGTGAGCTATTTGTTTTTAATCTGAAGAGAAGTAAAGTGCTTTCAAGAGCTGAAATGCCTAAGTCAATTTCACCTCATTTTGCTGAGCACTGTACATTTCTTACAAACTAAGCACAGTGATATTATGTATTTACATGCTGAAAAAAAATTGTTATTTCCAGCATAAATATTGTGTTTTACACATGCAGTGAATAAACTTTATTTAAAGGGTTAAGGGCCTGCATAATCCTTATTTACACCTTTCTGTAGAAGATGGTGCATTTTCCACAAAAATCTTATGTAACTTAAAACAATGTAAGTGCTATTGCTATTAGAAAATATTGCCTTGATTGTTATCTTTTCTGACATTAGGTTGCTTTCCTGCATGTAATGTCCATTGTTCAGTGACATTTGCAGTAATCTTCAAGACTAAATTCTGGTTTATGTGACATAAGAAATATATGCATTTATTTAAAGAAAAAACGGGGGTGGGGTAAGAGCAGAGGATATAATTCTATAATGCTACTAGCTATGACAGTTCTAAAAGGGTTAAAACTTCTACATACAGATTTTTGTAACCCTAATGAGAATTCCCATACTCTGTTTTTTAAATTTTTCATTTTGTTTTCTCCTATAGATCTTTTTCGCAAAAAGAAGGTGCATTAATTGCACAATATTGTGCAGAGAAATAATCACAAAAAAAAAATACTTCGCCACGCACCACCCTCTCAATGGAATTTGATAGACAGACTACTTAAATATCAATTTCAGAAATCCACATGAACATTACTTTTCATTATACATTAGGTCCATACTAATACCTACTTTATTAGTTGATATTTCATTCATTTGAAAACAAAAACCTATTTATCTCTCCACACTTAGCAGCAACTATTTAACAGAATTGAAGTGAAATCTCATAATTAAAAATATCATTATTTTATAGAATATACTATAGGATAATTACTATCATCCCATGAAGCATAAATACATAAAACTTCAATTAATAAAAGTATATTTTGCAATGGATTATTATTGATTTTTAAGTATTCTGATTTGCTTGTTAAACATGGGGTCTCTAGGTAGCTAAGGCAAATAGAAGACATCCTACCGTATAACCTGCAGAAACTGAAATAGCAGGGTTGAATCTTATTATTAAATGTGAAAGATTGTATCACTGCATATACTGAAAAACCTAGTATCGTGCTTACATGCACAAGCTGAACAACAGTTCCGCTTATGCCCCATACTCGCAATCAAGATAATCTAGGCAGCTCTTGCTCTTGGTTCCTGAGGTTAAAAACACTCCACACGTAGCAGTAAGTTTTCTCAGTTGATGTCCTACAGCTCTTCAATTCCCTTGATAACATGGTGGAGCCCAATGCTTGCAAGCTCTAGCGCATAATATACAGCATTTTTATAGGCCACGCAGGGACTCCTTCAGATCAAGATATATACTGGCTGAATAGTAGTAGGCCCCATGACAATCTGTTGCAGCACAATAGATATGACCATACCTATTTACAGATCAGGACATTGAGACACAGAAGTTAAATGAACAGGAGCACTACTTGTGGCACCTGAGAGTCTAACAAATTTATCTGAGCATAAGTTTTCGTCAGCTGTGAGCTCAAATACATTTGTTAGTCTCTAAGATGCCACAAGTACTCCTGTTCTTTTTGCGGATACAGACTAACATGGCTGCTACTCTGAAACCAGAAGTTAAATGAACAGTCCGATATCACACAGGATGTATTTGCCAGAGTGAGAACAGACTCTGATCCCTAGTCCTCTGCTTTAACCAGAGAATGCTCCCTCCTCTTAGCAGTCAGAAAGTTAAATAAGACAGCAAAACATTCCTATATGGGACAATTCATATGAACCACTTACTCTGTCAGCTATAGGGGTACTTAATTTAAAGCCCCATAACTGATGCTACTGTATGAGGTGTATTTTACTAATACTAGGGCTGTCAAATGACTAAAAAAATAATCATGATCAATCACGTGATTGAAAAAATAATCATGATCACACGATTAATCACAATGTTAATAATAGAATACCAATTATTTAAATATTTTTCATGTTTTCTACATTTTCAAATATATTGATTTCAATTACAACACAATACAAAGTCTATAGTGCTCACTTTATATTTATTTTTATAAGTATTTGCACTGTAAAAAAACAAAAGAAATAAGTGAATTGAAAAATACTAATACAAGTACTGTAGTGCAATCTCTTTATCGTGAAAGTTGAACTTGCAAATGTAGACTTATGTACAAAAAAACCCTGCATTCAAAAATAAAACAACGTAAAATTTTAGATCCTGCAAGTCTACTCAGTAGTACTTCTTGTTCAGTCAATTGTTCAGACAAACAAGTTTGTTTACATTTGCAGGAGATAATGCTGTCAGCTTCTTGTTTACAATGTCCCCTGAAAGTGAGAATCACCGCCCTGCACTTGAAGTGTATGTGAGGGAGAGGGGTTGTCTAGCTGGCCGGGAGTAGACAGCAAAGCTTTCTGGTTTTGGGGGGGGGGGGGGAGGGGTGATGTAAAACTGCTGGAAAAGCAGTCAGCGTGGTGGATGACTCACCACCTAGGAATGAGGGGTTTAAAAAGGTCAGCCTGGGCCTGGCCCCTCCCCTCATTCACTCAGAACAGGCTGGGCAGCACCCACTCTCCCCTTCCTATTTAGGTCAGAAATATACCAGGTCTTTAGCTATATCTGCTGTGGGCATTATGCTAGCCACCCCATTAAGGAGGGCTGGGAAGGCCAGGTGCCGTGGGAGGGTTTTTGCCTTCCTTGCAGCAGGTTCAGGTGGGTTCTGTTCATGCATAGCATGATGGGTCGTAGGCCATATGTCACAACTCTTTATTTAAGTGTATAGCAGATGTTCAGTGCAGGTACTCCATAAATTAAGGCACAAAAGAATGGATAAATGGCTTGGAAAAGGAATTAAGGAGAGTTTCTTGGTAATTGAGCAAGCCGGGGAGAGTTGGGGACTCCTCTGATTGGTACAGCAGGGAGCCAACCCCCCATCATTATAGTCCACCTTAACCCCTCCTACAAGCAGGGATGGTCAGTAAGGTCCCGGGAAGGGAATTGCTGCAGGGACCTGGATGAAAAGAGAGGAGAGCCAGTGGAAGTTCTCTCCCCACTCCAGAATTGGCTGGAATTGGAGGGTACCAGCAGTGGATCTGCTGGAGGGACATGAAAAGAAAGGTGGGGGGCACCTGAAAAAAAGCACTCATGCCCCCCCCAGTGAATTGTGGGCGTTTTCACCTGCACTGCACATTTTATCCACCGGGTTAGTCCCAGATATCTAATAATAAAGTTGCAGCCTTATTAAACCCATATATAATGTCACCTGCCATTCTTTCGGCATAGCCAGACAACAGGTGTTTTCATGGCAATGTTGTAGCCAGCGCTGCAAGATATTTACATGCTAGATGCACTAAAGATTCATATGTCTCCCTTCATGCTTCAACTACCATTCCAGGGGATGTGTCCATGCTGATGACGGGTTCTACTCGGTAACAATCCAAAACAGTGCGGACCAACGCATGTTCATTTTCAGTATCTGAGTCAGATGCCACCAGCAGAAGGTTGATTTTCTTTTTTGGTGGTTTGGGTTCCATAGTTTTCGCACTGGAGTGTTACTCTTTTAAGACTTCTAAAAGCATGCTCCACACCTTGTCCCTATCAGATTTTGGACAGCACAGCAGATTCTTAAACCTTTTGTCGAGTGCTGCAGCTATCTTTAGAAATCTCACACTGGTACCTTCTTTGTGTTTTATCAAATCTGCAGTGAAAGTGTTCTTAAAATGAACAACATGTGGTGGGTCATCATCCGAGACTGCTAGAACATTAAATATATGGCAGAATGCAGGTAAAACAGAGCAGGGGACATACAATTCTTCCCCAAGTAGTTCAGTCACAAATTTAATTAACATATTATTTTTTAATGTGAATCATCAGCATGGAAGAATGTCCTCTGGAATCATGGCCAAAGCATGAAGAGGTATACAAATGTTTAGCATAACTTGCAAAGCTAGCTACAAAAATGCCATGTAAATGCCTGTTCTCACTTTCTGTTGACATTGTAAATAAGAAGAGGGCAGATTATCTCCTGTAAATGAAAACATACTTGTTTGTCTTAGTGATTGGCTGAATAAGCAGCAGGACTGAGAGGACTTGTAGGCTACAAAGTTTTACATTGTTTTGGTTTTGAGTGCAGTTATGTAACAAAAAAAAAAAATCTACATTTGTAAGTTGCACTTTCACAGGAAAGAGGTTGCATTACAGAACTTCTATGAGATTAATTGAAAAATACTATTTCTTTTGTTTATCATTTTTAAAGTGCAAATATTTAGAATAAAAATAATATACACTTTGACTTCAATTACAACACAGAATACAGTATATACGAAAACGTAGAAAAACATCCAAAATATTTAATAAATTTCAGTTGGTAGTCTATTGTTTAACAGTGTGATTAAAACTGTGATCAATATTGATAACTTTTTTGAGTTAATGGCGTGAGTTAAGTGCGATTAATCGACAGCCCTGATTAATACACAAAATGCTAAATTATAATCAGTCTTGATAATTTATTAATTATATGCAGAAACATAATATGGAGAACTAAAAAGAATGCAAATGTGCAATGACGTCATCCCAGTAGACACACTCCTATTTATACCATATTCCGATAAAAGACATGTTCCGTCAGTGGGTATTCACATTTCTCTTTAGGCTTTAAAATGAGAGGCAGAGTAGCTTCAACAAAATTTATATATGCAGATGATTCTCATGTTATTAATGCTGATCAAAAGCTACTGCCTTTACAACTTCTACCACTGGTGCTAATGAGTGCTCAAGAGCACACTGCATTTTGATATATCAATAGAAAGATAATATATCTTACTCTCCTGAAAAAAAATTAAATTGCTCTTTTGCAAAAGAGCAATAAAAAATACTGGTTCTATGAATCTGGAGAACAGGGCCAAATTATCTGCTGTATTATCTGGAGCTACACCAGCAGAAAATTTTGTCCCTTAAAATGGTATATTCAAAACAAAGAAATAAAGAAATAAAATGCAACTAACTCCAACACTACTCAGAGATGAAAAAGAAACAAAGGAACTCAGGGTTTGTCTACACTTAAAACATTGCAGCAGTGCAGCTGCACCACTGCAGTTATACCACTGTAGAGCATCAATGTAGATATTGTAGTGTAGATATGCTGACAGGAAGGCTTTTCTCATCGGCATAGGTAATCCACCTACTCAAGAGGTGGTAGCTAGGTCAACAGAAGAATTCTTCCGGCAACCTAGCATTGGTCTACACCAGGGGTTAGGTTGGTATAGCTACATCTGTCAGAGGGGTGGCTTTTTCACAGCCCTGAGAGACGGAGCTATACCAAAGTAAATTCCTAGTGTAGACCAGGCCTCATACTCTGATGCAGCTCCACAAAAGGGCAGATTCAGCAAGTCTTGGGATTGGTTTTAGTAGCTGTTCCAAAACACTATTCCAGATTCCCTTCAGGCTGGGGGTCGGCTGGGTCAAAGTCATGTGAACCAACTGGGCCAATTAATTCTAACCTAGTGATTAAAAAAAGAGAATAAAAAGAATGGCACTTGGTCAGAGAATCTCACACTTTGGAATCAACTCAGTGACTTCCACTATGATATATGATGGGCAATCTGCTTAAATTCCCAAATTTTCATCCTTCCTTTAGTGATAATTAGGAAACTGCTTGCCTACTTGATCTCTGATCATTAAAATATAGAAGAGGAAATATTATTAAAAGATAGTAGGCCTTCTGGCTCATAGGATGGGAGGCACTTATAAAAAATGTAGACTAGACTGTGGAAAACTGGATATATCCATTTATTAGTATAATAGTAGAGAGGATTGCCACCCTGGTCCTAAATCTGCCTAATTTGGAAGGCATGAGACATGCATGAAGGGCTGCCTACATTCTATTCTCCAACATGAAAAGAACTTCTCCGGCTATATAACTAGCATGGCATAAGGTAGAACCCCACATATCAGCTAACTGATTTTCTCTCATCCTCTCCAAATCCATATATGATCTGTAGGAGGAGGAAGACAACTCCACCATTGATCTGTTGAACTTTCAACAACAGGAAAAGTTTTCATTCAGACTACCATTTTGGTTACTACAGAGGACACTGCAAATATAGCATGGTGCCTACGCTGGCCAGTTAAAGTAGGTACACGCATGCCTAATGATAATCCAATGAGATGATTCAAACAGATAAAACAGGGACCTGTCATTGATAAACTTGGTGTGAACCACAGTCAACAAGGAATTAAAAGATGATGTGTCAATACTAATTAGGTCTGTCTTCTGCTTCTTCCCTATACATTTGGAACAGGGGCGGGCAAACTTTTTGGCCTGAGGGCCACATCAGTTTTCCAAAATTGTATGAAGGGCCGGTTAGGGGAGGCTGAGCCTCCACAAACAACCAGGTATGGCCCAGCCTCACCCCCATCCAACCCCCACCTGCTTTTCGACCCCTGAGGCCCCCCGGCCGGGACTCCTGCCTGATCCACCTGCCTGTTCCCTGTCCCCTGACGGCCCCATGGGGACTGCTGCCCCATCCACCACTCTCTGCTCCCTGTCCCGACTTCCCCCGGACCCTGCACCCCTGACTGCCTCCCGCTGCCCCATCCAGCCCCTCCTCTCAATTCTGACTTCCCCCCCAGGATCCCTGTTCCCCATCCCCTGACTGCCCCGCCCCTATCCACACCCCCACCCCCTGACCACCACCCCGAACTCCCCCGCCTCTATCCAACCCCCCATGCTCCCTGCCCTCTTACCACGCTGCCTGGAGTACCAGGACAGGCTGCTCAGCTGGAGCCAGCCACACCAACACGCAGCACAGAGCACTGAGTCAGGCCGCAGCTCAGCAGCTGCACTGGCTGTGCAGTGAGCTGACACTGCAGGGAAGGGGCCGGGGGCTAGCCTCCTGGGCCAGGAGCTCAGGGGCCGGGCAGGAGGGTCCTGTAGGCCCATATTTTTCCCACCTCTGATTTGGAGGATTTAAAGTTGCTGCATTTGTCAGTTACAAAATGATTTTGTTGGCAAAGCTATGTCAATAGGTGATAAAACCCTGACAGTCCCTTGCCTGGGCTTACCAGACTACATATTGATATTGATTTGATCTTGGGTGACACCCGATTTCCCATCCAATAAACATACAGACATTCACTGGTCACTTGGTCTTTGCATATAGGACTGTTGCTCCCAGACATGCTTTGTGCTGTATTCACCATTGTTGGGGTGAAAATCCCTATTCAACAGAGGTACTGTAGAAAGGTGGGAGGCAGATCGGGATCTGTTTTCAGACATGAAACTCTTATGCTTTTGGTGCAACAGGTTTTAGGGCTTACTTTCCTAGAACTTGATGCACCAGTTGGTGGACCCAAGTTCTGAGTTTTGAAAGAGTCAATGACTATAGGAAGTTCTTGAGTTGGACATTTCTTGATGACATTCATGGTCTGAGGAAACATCTCATAATTTTTCTTTTCTTTATTATGATAGTGATGTACAGGGTTTTACATTGTTGATCATCAGGATGACAAGACAGAGGGTCATGCATATAAACTTTGATTCAGGAAAGTACTGAAGCCCATGCTTCTTAAACCACATACCTAAGTCCCAGTGACTCGGAACATAAACATATGTTTAAATGTCTTGCTGAGTAGTAGCTTTAGAGCATGCAGTCATACGTACAGTAGACCACTGTTACTGTCCACTGTTAAAACTTTAACAGCTCTTTTGGGTCAAGACAATATTGAATATTGATTATTATATTACCAATATCTTATTGTTTTTCTGATGGGCAGATTTTCAAATTTCACACATTCAGTGAACTTTGACCTTATTCTGATTCCAGATGTCCTTTGGGCTCTTGGTCTACAATAAACTTTAAGTTTGTTTGAATGCTCTATTGCTCCCAATACGATGATGTTCATGATCCTGAGGAGCTAAATAAAAGGATTTCCTAAATCTTTAGTTGCACAATTAAAATAGCTTCCTGCTTCAGGCAGCTGGCTAGCCCAACACGTGTGTGGTTTTTGTACTAGTTTTCAAGCATGGAAGGAGGGAAGGAACGCAACCTATTTGGCAATATATTTTGGGGTGTAAGGATCTACAATTCAGGCGGCTTTTATCAGTATTTTTAGTATTCTCCAATGTGAGAGATGGTTGCTGATTTTGGTAACTACGTGAAATCGGTTCTTTTGGACATGGGCAACTGCTAGGTCCAGTGGGATTGCAGCAGTTCTACACCTATGACTGTCCACAATTGTTCAACCCAGGAATGAGCTAACTCAATAAGCAACCATTAAATATCCACTTGAACAGAAGCATTCCATCTAAATTTGACTGCTCTTAGTGTTTGTCCTGCTAGGACCTTTTCTTCCAGACTCTACTTCTCAGCAAGACACTCCAACCTCTCTTATATCTTGGTTTCAGTTACAATATACCTGCCAATTGTACCCTTCCCCAGCATTCTTTTACCTATGCCCTAGAATGATATAAAATGTCACATGCTGAATGGATTAAAAACTGGTTGATAGGTATCAAAATGTAACCGTAAATAGGAAATTGTCATTGAGTAGGTCTATTTCCAGTGGAGTCCCACAGTGATCGGTTTTTGGCCCTACACTATTTAACATTTTTATCTATGACCTGGAATAAAACAAAATCATCCCTGATGAAGTTTGAAGATGGAGTGGTAAATAATCAAGAGGATAGGTCACTGATTCAGAGTGATCTGGATCAATTGATAAACTGGGTGCTAGCAAACAACATGCATTTTAATATGGCTAAATGTAAATGTCTATATCTAGGAACAAGGAATGTAGGGCATACTTAATATCCTGGGAAAGTAGTGACTCTTTAAAAGATTTGTGGGTCATGCTGGGTAATCAGATGAACAGTGTGCTCCAAGTGTGATATTGTGGACAAGAGAGCTAATGTGATCTTCAGATGCATAAACAGGGGAATCTTGAGTAGGAGTAGAGAGGTTATCATCCTATTTGGCACTGATGCAACTGCTGCTGGAATACTGCATCCAGTTCTGATGTCAACCATTCAAGAAGGATGTTGATAAATTGGAGAGTGTTCAGAGAAGCGCCACCAGGATGAATAAAGGATTAGAAAACATGCTTTATAGCGATAGCCCCAATGAGCTCCATTTATTTAGCTTAAGAAAGAGAAGGTTAAAAGGTGACTTGATTACAGTCAATAAGTACCTACATAGAGAGAAAATATTTGATAATGGGCTCTTCAGTCTAACAGAGAAAGGTGTAACATGATCTAATGGCTGGACGTTGAAGCTAGGCAAATTCAGACTGGAAATAAAGTGTAAATTTTTAATACTGAGAATAGTTAACCACTGGAAAAATAATTTACCTAGTGTTATGGTGGATTCTCCATCTCTGATAATTTTTAAATGCAGATTGAATATTTTTCTAAAATATATGATCTAGGAATTATTTTGAGACATTCTATGGTGCTGTGTTATATAGGAGGCCAAACTAGATGATCATAATGGTCCCTTATGGCCTATGAATTTACTACCTCACATCACTTAGTTAATAATTTCCCCTTTCCAGTCATTCCTCATTGACTTTTAACCCTAATTAAATAAAAACATAAAGCTGTGCCAATTTTTCACCACATTTACTTGCGTGTATTTTATAGACCATCTATTTTGTGTCTTTTAAGCTTCAAGGCTGAGATTGTCTTTTTTGTGTTTCGATAGCACCCAGTACAATAGGACCTGTAAATGGGTCGGGACTCACCACCCGGCGCCTCCTGCTGGCAACTCTGGGAATTAGCTCGATTCCAGTGGAGCGCCCTCCTGGTGGTGTCCCATCCATTTTTCTGCCCTCAGTTGGCGTTTCTGGACCCACGTTGCTCCCTGCTCGGTGGCGTCCTCTTCGAGGCCACTGCCCTCCGGCAATGCCCTTTAGTCCATCTGCACCCCCTTCCGGGGATCGATCATCAGCAGTCCTCCATTCCAGCCATCATGTGCAACCACACGCCCTACAGTCTAATCCCTCTTGGCAGGGATCTGGCGTGGTCTGTAATGGCCACTCCTTACGGCCAATGGCTGGATGTACTGCAAGGAGGAAGTGGGGGACCCAGGCCTGCCCTCTACTCTGGGTCCCGGCCCAGGGACCCTCTGGCGTCAGCCTCGCTGTCTTCTTTCTTCCCCTCCTCTGTCTGTTTCCCTGGGCCGCTTCCCCTACGGCCCCTTGCACCCGCTAGGCCCTTCCCCTCAGGGCCTGCAGCCTGGTGGCTATGGGCTAGAGCTTTCTAGCCTCCCTGAGCCTGCCCAGCACTGCTCTGTCCACGGTGCTAGTTCTCCCCCCCCAGAGACTGACCTTCCCCTCTCAAAGGCCAGGGACAGACTGACTGCTCCTGCTCTGGGCAGCCTTTATATATTGGTGAGCCTGGCCCTGATTGGCTCCCTCTATCTGGGCCCTGATTGGCTCCCCATTAGCCCTTTTCTGATTGGCTCCTGAGCTGCGCAGGCTCCCTGCCCTGCCACAGCCCATCCTCCCAGGGAGTGGGGCAGTCCGTCCCACTACAGGACCCCAATCCCAACTGGGGCCTTTGGTCGCTACCTTAATATAAGTTTACTACTACTTCTACTAACAATAATAATGAAGAAAGATTAATGTTTGCATAATGGAAGGGGAAAATATTCACACAGTTCAAATTCTCTACAGTCTTCTAATACATTCTGATTTTATTTTTTGTCTGCCCCATTCCTCAAGCAGTTCAGTAACCATTCCTGCCAGATTCCATCTTCCCGATGTCATGATCAGGAGAGATACTACTCTGCATTTCGGATATACATATATATAAATCACACGCATATAGATTTGCAGCCAGGTGTAGTCCATTAGGCATCTGAATGGAACTTCAGTTTACACCTGGTTTCTGCTCTGAATACTCTGTGGCTACACTATATGGCTCCAGGGCATAAATCCCACCCAGCTTTAACTAAGTTGAAACAGCTGCTTTGAACACCTGCCACGCTTTATTATCATTTAATGACAACCTGTATTCAGCTGTATAAAATAGGACTGTGCCAAACTGGGGCAACTTTTACCAGGAGCAATGTTGGCATAGTCTCCTGATATGTCTCTGGGAGAAGGCCCATACTCAACTGGAATAGTTCAACAGCATGGTTAACTCAGAAATACAATACTTCATGGTACAGACTGCCACACATTCTTCTCTCACATAGTTGACTTCCTGTGAGACCTTTTCAGGCATCTAATCTAGCTTTTCCAAGTTGAGTCTTTGTTGCTGTTTCAGGTACCAATTGAGAAATCCAGGACTGACTGCCCACAGTAGTGAGTAATTTATGAGAAATAAGATGGGTTTCAGGGAAAGTCAGTCAGGTGATTCACTTCTCAAACTGCATACATGATGGAATGGGGAGGGAGAGCTGACATCAGCAGGATAAGACCTGGTTATTTTCAACAAATGTGGCACAGATATGCCATCAACCATTTTCATATAAGATTGAGTTGGAGTGGAGGTAGCTTTGACCAGTCATGCAGCAATGGTACCAAGAGGCAGCAGACTGCTAGTACATGATGGACAGTGGTTTAGACACCAAAGACAGAACACCAGTAGATTGATGTGAAGCCTGCAAATGGGCTGCAGTTCTCCCAGATGATTTAGCACTATTCTGCAATGCCCCTGTATGCTTATTAAGAGAAAAGTGTGGTAGCTAACTCAATAAGGACTGCCTGCCTGCCTAGCATTTTGTTATTCTCAGCTGTACAGAGTTACATAAATGGATGTTCTATTTCTCTCAGCAATGGCTATAATAAATACTTTAAGAGGGAGAGGATATAGGAAAAAGTATGTTTGGGTCCAGTACATTGGAAAAATAATTTACTAAAGAATTTGTTCCAATGTCTTGTAATTTTTCAGCAATCACTGAAACTTACAATGATCTGCTGCGTAGATTGAGTTTTGATTTACATACCCATTTTTTACTGAAAGTTTGAATTAGAATTATTTGTAAGAAAATGTCTGTCGATGGCTCATTTGAGAGAATTGTTTCCTAGTCTTAATTTTCTCTGGCTAATACTGGACAATTTGCTTTGTACACCAGGCGTGTTTTACAAGATGCACACCAAATTCAAGAAGGAAAGAGAGCAACTTTGCAAAGTAAAAGAAAGAGTCATATTTTTGAAAAAAATCCAAGATAAAAGCACAACTAAGGATATAAGAGAAACTTTCGGCTGAAAACACCAAAACAACAAAGCTTGTTTTAAAATACAACTGCTGTACTAGATATAGAAAATTAAAGTTTGATCATTTTTTTAATTATAACTATACACAGTATCTAGCACAAATGGCCCCAATCCCTGATTTGGGGACTTTATGCACTACCGGAATACAATACTAAATAATAAGTAAAAATAATGTAGGGAAATAAAGTTCTATATTATCAAACAAGAACCGTTAAAAAAGCATGGTGCAGAGTATTTCATTTTACTATATTTAAGATAGAAATTTTTAAACTTAAATGTCTTAAGTTTATTAACCCATGCCTGAAAATTCTGGCCTAAATATATTTCTTAAAAATAACCATAATGATGTTATGTGGGAAACAGACCAAAAAAGGGAGACGAGAGAAATAAAGATCTTTAAAATAGTCTTCTGGCTCTTTATTTCCTGTAATCAATCAGTTTTCAGACCTGTGAATAATTAAAATTGAGTAGTTCTTGTAATTCAAGGATAACACTGATTAATTAGAACAGAAAGTGAAAAATACTAATCAATCCTAAAGACAGTTTTTCTTTTTCTCACCCTCTTAACAATGTACCTTCTATACTGTTCATTTTCTTTAAAAACATTCATATTCTTGTCCATTCACACAAACCTCTCTCAGTGAGCATTGTTTTGGGAGGAGTGGGTGGCAGGCAGGGGGCACAGGATGTTGAGAGAACAGATAGGATGTCAGGTGAAGATGGAATGCTGTGCCCTCTCTAACCAGCTGAAGACTCTGCATGATTGTTTTCTTACAAATAATACCTGTGGGTGTTGAAACTGTTCGGGGAATCTATCAAACACACTCTTTCACTTTGCTGTTGTAACTATTAAATTTATTCTCATTTCAAAAGAGTCATAGGCAATAATAGCTGTAGGTGGTTGAGTAATTTAAAGAAAATGTGTCAAACCTACTTTCACTGCCTTTAACAGTAGAATTCTGTAATTACTTTCAAAGTTATAAAATGCAATCATTTCTTTATGATATAATGAAAAAGTTCTAAACTGTTTTTTTTTATTTTAAAGATTTTAAATATGTGCAAGTGAAATGACCAGCCTGCAGAGCAGACTGAAGACTTGTGAAGAATTTAGTTTAGCTCACAGTAAAGAAACTATGTTAATGCTACATATATTCAGTACATGGGCTACACATTGTAAAAATAGTCCCATCAACATGCATAGGAGGAAATCACACATGTAATTCTCTCCATGCATGATTTTAATATATGCCTACAACTAATCCCAGTGCAAAACAATATAGATTTGCAAGAAAGCAAGGATGACACAATTGAATAAAAAACACAGAGACCCTCTTCTCCTTCACCAAAGGAGTAATTTAATTATTTCTCTCAAGCTTAAGTGTATTACCATGTTGACAACTTTCACAATGTTATTGTGAGTCTTGTGATATTTAGTATGTTTCCTTAAAGCCCTAGCTCCTGGAGTCATGTGTCCACATGAGAATTTTGGCTGCCATTTAAAAAGAAAATAAGTTTCTATCCTTCATGATTGTGGAGAAAAGCTTGAAAACATGAATCCTAAAGGTTCAAAGCCCAGAAAGCAAATAAAAAGAACCAAAAATATATTGTTTTGGGGGCAAATTATTATTTTGGGGGTTTAACTCATGAGTTTTGAATACCTGGAGTTGGGAATACTGTGTACTGTATTCACAGGTTGGTATACAATATATGTATTGTATACATTCCATTTTCAAGTTACTATAACCCATCCAGAAGTAACTATTTCTGATTATTTGTTCATCACATCATTCCCATGGGTATGGGAGAGAGAATGACACAAGAAAGATTTAGCAAGACTGGCAACCCTCACCCACCAAATTGTTGAACATAAATCTGTCATCTAATGACTGCAGACAGGTAGCCTTATAAGCTAAAGTCCTGGATGCTGCAATCAGATCCATGCACCTGCACCTGTGCAGAGACACATTGATTTCAAACAGGTGCAGGGGTCTGCCTGCTCCAATCCAACTTCAGGACTGGAAACTAAATGGGAAGTGGCATACCCTTTCCTACTATAGCTGTTACCAAATAATCCTACCTTCCAATTTGGATTTATTTGACTGAGGAGGGGGAACCCCAGTATATTATAATTATGAATTAAAATTTTCAAGAAGTCACTAGAGATGCATACCCAAATGACAGTGGCCCATATCTTGTGCTGAGAGATAGGGCCCTCCTGCAATCAAAACTCCATCCGTTTTTAATGTCTGATTTATTTCTAATCTGCAGAAGACAATAATTGCCATCTCCCATCTGTACCGGATTTAAGAGGTCACAACCCCTTCCTTCCCTATTGATAGCCTAAATTTTTAATAATTTATCTAAATCTCTAGCATGAACTACATGTCTGGGCAAGTAGGCCTAAATGTTGCCATCATGTGTGGATACCAGGATGGAAAAAACAAAGCAATAGTATTATCTAGAGTTCTTGGCAAAAAGCAATTCAGAAATGACTAGAACTATGTGCACCTAGCTCCTTACCCACATTTTCACATAGACACTTGAACCCACTTATTAACCATTATCCACCCAAAGAAGAATTAAGAATGAAAAAAAAAATTAGGACATAATTTCAGGATGGTGGTTGGGAATTATTGCAGGGCAGGAGGAGCAACAGGCATGACCACTACAGCCTTCTTAGCCATGATAGGGCTCTGAGGGTCAATATAAAAGCTAGTTTTAAATCCCACACCTATCCAATGGTATTGCTACAGCCCCCTCCTGAACTCCATAGGGTATATGGACTATAATAAGGGAAGCGTGACAAGATGGTCCAATAGAAGATACTACCTCACCCACCTTGACCCTCTAATATCCTGGGGCATACACAGCTACAACACCATTGCATGTAATAAGACCTCCTTCTATTATACATGCTCTGCCTGAAATTAGCCTATTCAATATAAAGAAATGCTGACTACCCAAATTCTCAGTAATCTCAGTCACTTGAGTGTTGTGTTTTTTTGTTTTGTCTCGGAACTCAGTGAAAACATTTTTTAGGCTTCTAAACTTCATAAAATCATTTAAATCCATGTTTAACCTCCTTCACTGGGCACAAACATTGATCAGAGGGCTTTAAAAATACATTTATGAAAAACATATGGTTTTCTAAAATATCCATGGAGAATGAACCGTTTTCATATCTAAATTTGGATTTAATTATCCTAAACATAATAGAAAATAGTCTCTCATTTTCCATAATATGTTGCATCAACAAAGAGTCAACATTCATTTTAAGAAGGAAAAAAATCTAGTAAAATATATTAAAAATAATTTTTCCACAAAATAACTCCACAGAGACAATTTTCTGAAAATGTACAAGTTATGAAAAATCAAAATAAGCTATTTATGTTTTCATAATAAGTAAATTAAAATATAATCCTTGGCCCAGATCTGAAATTTATTGTTATTACAAAGCATTGGTTTTCCTCCTTACAGGAGGAAAATCAGATAATTGTAGTGTTATAAATATTTTAAAGTAGCTTGTAATAGCAAAAGCTACTTTAAATGTATATTGTCTTAAGTCTATTAAAATACTACTTGAGAAAAATATTTCACATTTATTATAAATTATTTAAAGGAAAAAAGGCAGTGGTATCTTATATTCTCCTGACCTAACCATACGCACACAAACATACCACTAACTGATGGAAAATAAACAGAGCTTTCAATATCAATGCTTATTTTATCTTTGAGGCTTTTCCTTTTGGAATAATTACCTATGCACAAACTCTAGATGGCAATATTGCACTTACTGTACTTCTAAGACAAAATGTCACAGCCAGTCCCTACATATCCTCTTTATCAACATCTTATGTGCCACAGATCTAGAGCCTCTTATTATAAGTGTAATGAAGCAGAAGTTATTGAAGCATTTTATTGATTGCTCAGATCACAAGTTTACTGTCATACTGAATTGGCACCTTACTTGCTGAAGCAAACTGCTGACACCTTTTTAAAAAAGTGACAACTACATCTATTTCATGACCAGAAATCCATTTTCATCTCTATCAAGACAAGAATGCAATTTTCACTTCATTTAACTGATGTTAGGCCTGCTCAAGGCATGACACTTAGAAGAAGACACAAGTTTAAGTTTCTTAAAATTCTTCTAGTAACTAGAATGCAGCTTGGTTGTGGGAAAAAATTTCAATCATCACTCACATCTATAAACAACTCAACATTTGAAGAATCACTTATCAAAACTATCAAGATACTAATTTTCTTTTTCAATTTCAAAATTACAGAAATGCTATTCTTATATTCTTTTAATAAGAAACTATGCTGAAATATTACAGGTACAGTATGAACTATTGCTGTTCAACAAAAAAAGTTTACTTTTAACAGAGGAGTGTTATGTGAATGGCCCCTACGTAGACCAAATGGACGGGAGACCTATTTTTTTTAAAGTATGACATACACATAATGAAATAAAAATATCACTGCAATGATATGAGTCAGTGCTATATACAATTAAGAAAGAAGGGTGTACAGCAAAGACAGAACATTTTTGCTTAAAAAAATCATTTTTACATTATTTAAATACAGTTTTTGACTTTTATGTTAAGATTATTATTTTTAAAATGCCACAAAAATTACTACTATTGTACTGGATTTGGTGACCTTTTGAATGAAAATCAACTGTAAATCATTTCAATGGAACAGTTACTATTCTTTTAATAGTATCTAAGTTACCGTAATGCCAACCTTAGGCCAGGATGCAATTAATTTTTTTTTAAATAGCATTAAATTGCAGCATATATTTTAAAATGTAAACTTTTGACAAAATGTGTGGTTATGTGTGCATAAAATTATATGCAAAATATGTGGATTACACAAAAAATAGTAAACAAAAATAGTATTTTAATGTATCAGTTTCCTCCAACAAAAAGTCCCAGGAAAAAGATTTCCCCATAACAGCTGGTTTATGTGACATTAATAATGGAAAAGTCCTGGTCCTGTGGACCCATTATGAAGTAATTAAAGCTATTGCAACAGAAATGTTAGGCTACAAAGGCACACTGAAGTCAGTGAAAACTTGTCTAGTAGTCATACTATGTATGTCTATTAATGAATATAATCAAGGAGAGTTATAAAAGGTAGCTAGAATGCATGCACAATAGGAACTTCAGGCTCCAATATCTAAGTAGTTTCAAATTAATTTAAAAAAAATTAAAATGTAGTATTAGTTCTCTTCTTATAGTTGCAATATTTTTGTTTAAGTTTAGTACTATTTTATAGCTCTATACAACAAAGTGGCTGAAACCACAAGAATTATGGGGGCTGTTAGTGCAGCTCAGAACCAAAAATTGCAAAACTGATTAGATAAAATATAAAAAAAATACATATGGACTAATAATTTATGTACCAGCACTGATGTATTATAGACAGATTCACAGACTCTTAACCATAGCAGCACTTGTCAATATTATCATATTTAAAATGGTGGGTGGTAAGACTGTTCTATTCTTTTAGTCTCTCTTGTTTTTCCTTCAGTATTTTGCATACAAGAATTCATTACTTTAAATGCAACATAATTTGCATTGGTTTACATAACTAATTTCTATAACTGTAATTTCTGAGAGAATGAGTTTAGGAATACACAGTATAAATACTACCCTCCCTCTCCCCGCCGCTGCCCCACACCTTCATAAAAAACCTCAGCACAGTTTTGTTAACAGTTTTTTAAGCATAGGATAGAAATCTACAGCACTGTAGGTGAGTTTCTGAATAAAGTATTATAGTAGTATTGTTCTAGAATCTCACAGAGTAAAGTTATAAAACAGGCTCATCAAAACTTTTTGGGCTTTTTAGGTCAACTAGTGATTTTCAAATGGAGCGTAAGGCATCTCATATTTTGGCATCACTTCAGCTTATTTTTCAGTTTCTCTGTCATAATATATTTTGTGTTTGTTTACTGACAGAGCAATAGATGATTTATTGTGTGATTGTCAACGAAGAAAATGTTTAAAAATCATTAATATCATTTTAAAAGGTATTTCAGTCTTCTGTTTTGGCCTCTGTTTAGCTGTGCTAGGTCTGTGAATGACAGCTTCCCTGCTTGAAGCATACAGAAAGCACAGCCTTCCTCATTCACTGACAGTACTATGGCCTTTTCACACGTTCCCTCCACAGCAGTGTTTGGGGACAAACATTGGAATCCAGCACAATGGCATTCCTGCTTCAACACCCCCACCAACAATACAACTACATATCAAGAATGCTAATGAGATGGTACAGCCCCCATGGTTGAAAGTGTTACCTACATTTCATACTAACATGTTTATATTATTCCTTCTGTTACTAATGAATTTAAGTTCTTGCATAGCTCTGAGCAATTTCATTTTGGAGATGTCACTGTTTTAAGAACATATATGTTTTAAATACAAGCTACAGTAGCCATGCATGATATTTTAAAACATATATAGATGCACACATAAACACACACAAATATATATTATATATATAATACACAAATGCTAAATGCTAGGTCTATTTAAGTATCTCAGGATTTTTGAAAAACTGGGAGAGCATTTTTAAAGTCACATATTATAGTTACAACTCCATCATGTGAAAATTAATTACAAAATAATTCTGTCTGTAGTGCTGGATAGTTTTTGTATTTATTTCTTATCCAGAAAGTCATGTATTTTGCAATCGTGTCCTCTGAGGTTGATAAAATTTCAAGATTTTACTGGCATCCACAGGACATTACAACTTAATACAATTACAAAACTCGGGACTCTATATAAAGAAAAAACATAAATGACAAGCAATTGTGATGTACCAATGTGTTATTTTCTTTTCTATTTGAACCCTTCTCCAGCCACAAGTATCCTCTTAGTTTTACCTGATTATAATATAGGAAATAAGCAAGGTTAAGATAATAACTAATATAAAGATAGGAAATGGAGTCAAATATCCCCTCTGTTTTAACTGCTTTACACCACCCCACCTCATTCTTAAGGAATGGCATTCAAAGTCTATCAACCCTCCTCTAAAGGTGATACAGGGGGCACAGCAGAATGATAAGAGTTCCTCCTTTTGACCTGTGGACTGAGAATTTTAACGCCATACTATAGGGCAGGAGGCAACAAGCTGATAATAGGCAATCCACTGTTTGGGTCAACCAATGTGTACTATTTTTAATACAGTAGGTGTATAACAATACACTTTGACTGAAATTGAAATTAAAAACTACTTAAATTTTAGTGAAAGTGGCTCAGAATTATATTGCTATTGAGCTACTAATACTTCCAAGAGCTATTTAATCTCATTATTTCAACAAAGCATGTTGTCCCAGCAGAGTATTACCAGATCAAAAGGGTTTCTCCATATTTTTTCTTCATTTGTTCTTTATTTATTTAAATAAAAGATAGTGTAAAACACAAATATAATACAAATCTCAAAATAACAGAGATAAGTAGAAAATTCAGTTAAGATTGTCAAGCAATGTCTCGATATACAGTGATTTGAAAACTGAACAGGTTTCACATCATGCAAGTCTTCCTATACACAACAGGATGAAGGAGTGAGGGCTGTGTTCCCTACATCCCGTTTTTAGCAGAGTTGAGAGTTTTCAAATGTCTTTCCTCGACAATGAGGTAGGGTGGAGTACAGCAGGTAAAATTCAGGGGATATGTGACTCAATTTCCTAGGTTTATATTACAATGTATTTTAACCTTGCTTATTTATATTATAATCTACATATTTTTAATGTTTAACTTATGTATAAATTATGGACAACATATGTAAATGCAGCCACAAACAAACTGATATTTCAAAATAATATGCTGTATTCTCTATTACTCACAGTACTCTGCATATGATTTCAACTATGTTCAATGCTAATAAAATTCCACCTTGAAAATGATTGGTAAAATTAAAGGGAAAAACATAAAAACGCATTTCTGCTCTTTTTTATTTTTGTCTATGCTGTTATAATACCAGATACCACAAACAATTTACTTTTGATAGTTACATTAACTTGATGTTTCTTAAAATTATTGTAATATTTTCAAAATATTTAACTTTCCTGCTTTACTTTTAATGCTTAAAACACTAATTTAAAATGCCTATAAAAATAATCTTCTGCTATTACAGAATTTTTGTGAGCTAACAACTGGCATATTTATACTCCTAATTGTAACCTTATATTATATGAATCTTAAAAACAAAAAAATATCTCCTAGGCATTTGATAATATGAACATGCTGTTTTTTCTGAATCCAGGTGAATTTGTCTTCAAAGGTGGTTTCAAACTTTAATAAAAATGTTCTTTTTCTGCTATTTAAACTCTTTTCAAACTCATACTTTTGGGCAACCCCAGAGAAATGATTAATCTAAGTTAAATTACTGGAAATTCATTATATTTTCTTTACAGGAGCACAAAAAGCAACCAAGAAAAGCCTTGAACATCGTTTTTATTATAGGCCACTTTGTAATTCAGCCTTCCCCCCCAAAAAATGTTGCCCATTTGTGGAGGGGTTAATTTATTTTAGAGGTTAATGTATCTGTTAAATATTTTAATGAATCATACTTGATAGATTTTTATGTATATTTTCTAAAAAGATTCAGTAATTATTTTCTTAACAGTTAGAACACTATACTGCACTATAATATTTTGCATTGCTGTACCATACATGAGAGAGAGCATTGTCTTAACAGGTGAGAAACACCAATAGAAAATTTAAACATGATCACTGTATTTTTTTTTTTTACTATGCTGCTAAAATGAGTCATGCATCTTTTGAAACAAGCTGATTTTTAGCCTTTCTGCCTGTTTCTATTTTCTTGATTTCTTGTTGTTGACCACCATTAGCTCAAGATAGGAACAGCCTCTTCCAAAGTCAATGCTCATTTCTCTTTATGGATCTGACAGCAGGAGGTGCTGTATAAACAGTGAGACTGACACCCCATTTCCACCTCCCTTCTCCCTTCCCACACAGGCTGATAGCATAATCTGGCTGATGCATTCATTCTTAACTCTGGGGCCTCTGATCACTTTTGAATCTGAGTTTCCTAGATGGCTGTTTAATGTAAAGTTATTACTTTTCTTGGCAAATCTGTATACCTGCTATTTTCATAAATCATTCAACTAACTTTAAAAATTTGATTACTTTCATATTTATAAATCAAAAGATGTCAGACCTAGTTATTCTTAACAAGCCTAGAAATTCCATTTTTATTCAACTTAATTAAAATACAATACATTCAGACTAAAAAGTCATAAATATATCTGCATATCACTACACAAGTATAAATATGCAGATAAAGCAAACATGCACTAACTGGATCTCATAGTCTGAAACTATAGCAAATCAATTAATACATTCTATAATCTGATCTCTGTTACTTACGCAAATAAAAATGTATTTCTGATATATTTATTTAACTGTGCATGAATTGTCAATAAAAGCCTATTAACTATCCTAAAGATAGCAACTTCATTTTATTTTTGAGAATGTAACTCCAGTTATGTTTAGCTATTTTTACTCAAAAATATTTCAACTATGGCCTTTATTTTGATTAGCCCTGTGTGAAGAAATATGAGACAATTTTTCATATTCAATGTGCAGAACAAGCTATTAATTTTCCTATGCAAAATGACTGCCTTTATAGGATTTCCACATAAGGAATGTCTCAGCTATGCACAGTGTGCAGCAAGAAAAGATGAGACATATGACATCCCACACCGAAAGACAGATACAATTAGCTCCATTATTGTTGGCTTTGAGATTATAGGAGAAGCATTTCTCTAACGGGTACTGGAGCTCATGCAATACTTGTCACACTTCTTTATGACACAGTGCCAATCATTGCCTTTACACAGCTAGTACATTTTAAAATGAAAAAAAAAAAAAAAAACAAGAAGACTTTTAAAGAGTGGGACGAACTCACCTGTTTGCAATAGTTTTTTGCAGACTTTAATCGTTGGTATAAGGCCAAAAGAACTCCATGGATATACATCTTTGCTCCTGAGGGGCTGAAACCTTCTCCCTTAGAGACCCAGACAGGTCCACGCAAAGGTGTGATGGAATTTTGCAGGCATTTGTCAAGCAGAGGAACTATACAAGAAAAAAAGGGAAAATACATTCTTTTGACCCAACTGAAAATACACAGCCTGAAATGCAGCCCCAACATCAGAACTAACTCTTAACATCTATTATTTATATCTGACCTGGATTAAGTCTTAGAAAAGCAACTCCTGCATTACTAGTGGCCACCATGAAGGATGTATTTATATTCAGACACCCCCCATGTAAGACTCACAAGCTTTGTGAGCACACCTGAATAGTTCTGAAGTGTGCCTAACTAGCTGAACAGAGTGTCATGGTGTGCACTGATTGCCTTATCTTCTCATTTATCACAGATGAGTTGGAACCAACCTTGCTGAAATCTACTTGCATTGTCCTGATAAAATTGCAAGATCCATGTTGTTTCTGTATATAGTTTCCTATTGAGGAGCTTATATATACCTAACATATTATACTTCAGGTTATTCATAAAATATAATCAACACTCTCATTAGCAATTTTGCAATAATCTTTTCATTGCCACTGCTTAAGCAACCAACTTTAAACAAAAAACAAAACAAAACAAAACAAAAAAACTGCTCAGTGTGGCTGTTTAAAAAATGAGGGGGGAAATCAAATGAATATATATATATATGGATTCATGGCAATAGGCACTACAAGATTTTTCTTGCTATTTTTGTATTGCAAAACCATTCTAAAAGGTTTAATGCATTCTATTTTCAGGGACTTTATGCCAATATATGTGACAAACAAGGCAAGCACATTTTGGCTGCAGGCTTCATTTAGACATGTGCATTTGACAGATATTTTGGATTTTACTGAATTGTGTAAATGACAGAGGTCTTTCTTATATATATAGTAAAATAACATGGTATTTGACTATTTAGGGATATAAAATATAAAAGACATTTCTGGTGTTTCTAGGTTTCGGAAGAAAATTGACAAATAAATAAATACAAATATAAAGTACACTTGAGAACACATGCAAATAAAAGGAAATACTTAGTTTTAGCTCTAGTCAGTCTGTGGTCATTTCAAGACCACATATTAGGTATATATATGTGACATATTTATACACCTATAGTAACCTCACAGGCAGATGAATACTAAGGAAGGGCTGCATGCATAGTCAACAAAGACAATGAGTGCATATCACTGGATACTTCACATATTTTATGCAGACCAGGAGACTAGTATGACATTCTGGAAATTGACTCACCATTAGACTCAACAGCTTTTCAACTCAACTGCAAAAGCATGCAGAACCTCTTTGGTGATAATTTTTGGCTGAACTGAGCCTTTAGTAAAGAAACTATTGGATGACAGTTCCCATGCAGTGGTCACTTTAAAGTAAATGTAGGGGACACAACACACAGACTTAAGTTAACACTAGATGTAGAGGATAATAATTAGATAAGCATATGGTAGATTAGATACTTACTTTTGCTAAAATAAATGTATTTTTAAGTGCACTCAGCACATCGTTTGAACAAAAACAGAAAGCCGTAGAATTGTTATTTGTTTGTTTACAGAGAATGTTACTTTAAAAGAAAACATATATTTAGACTGCCAAACAAGCCACATGGCTGAGACAAAGTCATATGACTTAAAACAGTTTCACAGTATTGTCTTATCATCCGGTCACTAATCTTAAGATATCCTCTATTCGTGCAATTTTCAATTCTCCAACACTGCAAGCCTCAAAATACTGTTTGACTGCTTCTTCAACAAGCATCTCTGGACCTACTACTTCTGTGCCTCTTTCTATTCACAGAATGCCCTGAGCTGGTCTGCAAGACCACTACAGTTTCCTTAATGAAACCTCTCCTGAAGTTCCAATTCTGCTATCATGTCTACAAGAAACTATGGTCCCCATTCAGCAAGGTAGATTAGCACATGCATAAATTAAAATGCATGAGTAGTTTCATTTAAATCAATGGAACTACTCATGGGCTTAAAGTTAAGCACATACTTAAGCACCTTGCTTAATCGGGACCTATAATATCAGGCTTGTAGAGTAATATAGAAAATGTAATATTTAAATGTAAAGTGATTAATTTAAAAAATAATACACATATTGTGTGTGTGTAAACTGGCATCAGTGACAAGGACAAGAGAATGGTCTGCATAAAATATGTGAAGTATCCAGTGATATGCACTCATTGTCTTTGTTGACTATGCACGCAGCCCTTCCTTAGTATTCATCTGCCTGTGAGGTTACTATAGGTGTATAAATATGTCACATATATATATACCTAATATGTGGTCTTGAAATGACCACAGACTGACTAGAGCTAAAACTAAGTATTTCCTTTTATTTGCATGTGTTCTCAAGTGTACTTTATATTTGTATTTATTTATTTGTCAATTTTCTTCCGAAACCTAGAAACACCAGAAATGTCTTTTATATTTTATATCCCTAAATAGTCAAATACCATGTTATTTTACTATATATAGTCCCAGACATCTAATAATAAAGTTGCAGCCTGATTAAATCCATATCAAGTGTCTCCTGTCCTCCTTTCCTATAGCCAGACAATGTATGTTATGTCATACCATTTTGGAAAGGATTTTTGATCAGTGATGAATTTTTCAGGTATAGAGCTAAGACTTCCTGATAGAACCTTCATAAACCAGAAGCTCAATAGCACCAATACTGGTGAACCTAAAAAATTTTTATTTGTTTGTTTTGATGTAGGTACAATCTTCTCTTGGCATATTCATATAATGTTTAGTTGCTCCGAATTTCTTCCCCTCTTCCCATATAAACTATATTGCACAGAGATTTCTTTTGTACTTTTATGGTTGCTCTTTAGTGCCTCTGGAACAGGGGTGGGCAGACTTTTTGGCCTGAAGAAATTGTATGGCATGGAAATTGTATGGCGGACCATGAATGCTCACAAAATTGGGGGTAGGGATTCGGGATGGGGTGAGCGCTCCAGCTGTGGGTGCAGCCAGAAATGAGGAGTTCAGGGTGTGGGAGGGGGCTCCAGGTTGGGGTACAGTGGGGGAGAGGGCTTTGGGGTGGGGCTGGGGAAACAGACATCTGGTAATGGACTTTTTTGGGTACAGGAGAGGGCTCTAGGCTAGGACTGAGGGGTTCAAAGGGCGGGAGGGGGATCAAGGCTGGGGCGGGGGGCTGGGGTACAGGGGAGGGGTGTGAGGGTTCTGTCTGGGGGTTCAGAGGGTGGGAGGGGGATCAGGGCCGTGGCAGGGGATTGGGGCATGGGAGGGGTGCAGGCTCTGGGCGGTGCTTACTGCAGGCAACTCCCGGAAGCATATCTCCCCTCAGGCTCCAAGGCACGGCCAGGTGGCTCTGCATCTGCTTTGTCCGCAGATGCCACTCCTGCAGCTCCCACTGTCTGGGAACTGCGGCCAATGGGAGCTGTGGGGGCGGCGCCTGCAGACAGGGTGGCACCCAGAGCTGCCTGGCTGCACCTCCGTGTACTACGTAGGAGCCAGATGAGGGTTGAGGCAGAGGGGGGTCATGCTGGCTGCTTCCTGGGACCCACGCGGAACAGGGCAAGCCCTCAACCCCGCTCCCAGCGAGAGCTGAGGACCGGATATTTTAACCATGTTGGTCCCAGGATATTAGAGAGACAAGGTGGATGAAGTAATATCTTTTACTGGATCAACTTCTGTTGGTGAGAGAGACAAACTTTTGAGGTACACAGACCTGAAGAAGAGCTTTGTGCAGCTCAAAAGCTTGTCTCTTTTGCCAACAGAATCTTGGCAAAGAGTATCTGGTCAGAACAGATGTTTATGAAAATGAGTAATACATTTAGTACAGTATTTACTGTGTTTTTTATTTTGATATGAAATTATTGGGCCAGATCCTCAATTTGAGTAAATTTCTGTAGCTCCATTGAAGTCAATAGAGCTTTGATAGTTTACGTGCTGATGAAGTCGCCCATTTTGTTTTACTCTGCCCCTAATTTTCCAGTTCTGTTGCACTACAGATTTTACATTGATAATACAATATTTCATTGTAGTTGTTCAGGGGGAAGCTGACATTCTTGACACATCAGAAAAGAACAGTGGAGGCTTTTTTTTCCAGGAAGATGTAGAAGGTGTTTTTGGAATTTGGTATCCAAGAGGCAGATGTTACTTTGGTACTGGGGGCTTCCTCATTCCAGCAATTCTTGATAGCTGCCATCTACCTTACTACTGTCCCCTCAGTATCCACTACTACCTTCAACAGTGATGCATAAGCACATTAGTGCTATATTTCTGTTAAAGTTATCAGCAGTGAAATAGTTAATAATATTTATAATGTTATAATTAGCCTTCAGCGTTAACATCTAGTCACAGTACATGAGGCATTTCACACACTCCTCTTACAGTTGTCTGTTTTCAGACTCAGAAAAACAACATGGCATCAGTTTACATTCAGTTCAGATTTGGAATTTTTTTCTTTGTAACCACAGGGCTGAAAGCATTGGGTGAAATTCTGCTCCTTTGAAGTTAAATCCAGAATTTCAGTGGACCCAAGATTTAATCCTTAATGTTGTCTATAAATGAAAGCTTAGATTTTACAACACAATTCTGTGACGAATTCCACAGCAGCAGGAAAACACTTGTTTTATAATCTAAAAATTTCAATCTGCAGATATTTTATTACTTTTCAAAAATGCAATTTACTGTAAACATGCTGCTGTTTCAAGTACTCTTTGGGGCAATGTAGTAGCACCTCCTCCCTGTGGTCTATTATGCCACACTGCAGCTGTGGCTCTACCTCTGTTTCCTTCTTATTTCCAACAATAGTCAACAACACTCCTACATTCCCTCAGGGAGGCCCTGTAAAGTGTCAGTCTCTAATCCAAACAACATAAAATAATTTTCCACTCTTCCTAGGCTACCCTTCTGCTCCATTCACTCATGGAGTACTCAGCCTCCAGATTTTCTCCCTGCAAACCTGGCTCCTGCCAGAGCTGCTGATCCTCAGGGCTCCTTCCCTGGTGTCCTTCCCCTAGTCTTATTCCCAGTCTATCTCCAAGCCATTTCCTTGGGGGGGTGACCTCTTCCTGGAGTAGCCACATGAGCTGCCTCCTCTCATGACCTTGCGGACAAATCACATGAGACAGCCTCCCTTCTGTAGCTCCCCTCCCCAACTGAGTTCTCCCAGCCCTTTATGGAAATCACCCAATTCTTCCCCTATTGCGTCTGATAACTGAAGTGAGCCACCTGGGTCCCAGCAAATCAGGATTAGCTGTGCGGTGACTGATCTGTCATAGGTGAGGATAAGCCCAACTACTCTTTAACGGCTGGCTAGCCAGCCAGCCTATCACAGGCTGTATCTCTTTTATCAAGCAGGGTCATATGACCCTGTTTTTTCAGAAATTCTGGGAAATTCTTGATTCCCTGGGAATATTTTATTTTTAGTTTTATTGAATTTTCACATTGGCTTTACATATTTATTTAAATTATTTGTTTTACCTCTGAGGTGTCTGGCAGCTAAATGTCAAGGAAATATACCCTACATTTTATACCATATATAGAATAATTTTTTAAAATACATTAATCCACAAGGTCTGGATTCAGGAAAGCACTTAATGTACTTATTTCACTTTAAGCATGTGCTTAGGCACTGTCCTAAGTAAGAATGCTGTTCTGCATTTAACCCAAATATGTTGCTTTTATCAGTCAGCCTTTGATGAAATGCTTGACAAAATTGTATTATTATTATTTTATTTATTATTATTGCTTGTGGTGCCACTCAGAATGTGCTGGGAACTATACAAGCACAAAATAAGACATGAGCCATGCCTCAAAGCGCTTACACTCTAAAAAACCAAAGAAGACAAAACAGAGAGAGAGAGATGGAGGACAAGGGAAATGGCAACAACAATCAATGTGGTGAAGTAGTGAATGACCACATCCTGATAAAGCAAATGTGTTTATATATAAAATCATCATCTCCTTTTTCTAACATCAAGGGTGAGCAGGGCCAACTTCTGTCAGTGTCTCAGCTTAAGTAAGTATCTGCCAGCCACCATAAGTCTAGTACGTGTGTGTATATTTATTACAGTAATATCCTTTAAGGTGATCACTAGTTTTAAATGCAAGGGTTGTGGACATAGGCCCTTCTTCACTGCATCAAGTTCATCTCTCTTGGGTGAAATCTTGTCCTGTTTAGGTCAAAGGGAATATTGCTATTGATTTCAATAGAGTCAGGATGCTCTTTTTAATGCCTTCATGGTCCTGCAGATTTTTTCCCCTATTTACTTTGCCTCATTTATCTTATCTACTGACATAGTTATAATTGGTTGTCTGAGTCACCTAGACACAGGACCATAAGACATTCTTTGATGAGTGACCACACACTGAAAACTGTTTCGTCTTGATACAGTTCTAAGGATTTCTATCCTCAGTGCATTATGTAAAATACAGAGGAGAAGAAGGTTTGAATCGCGGACCTCCTGAAAAGGAGTAGAAATTAATACTGAACTTTCATACATTTCTATGGAATTAAGAGTTCTGTGCAGACCACAGGCTGCAAAATGAAGCAAACAGAGCACTCAAGCAAATTTACCAGAGATTTTAGAACCTTTTCTGAAGTGCTGTATAATCTATTCAATCTAATCTAATCTGTTCTCTTGATTTTAATAAACGCTCTGCTTCAATATTCCAACTTCTCTCTATTGGAAGCAGAGCACTTATTAAAATCAAGAGAACGCTAATAATCCCAGTTCAAAGGTTAACCTTTAAGTAAGATCTTTCTTTATGGATCATGAAACTCAGTGACTGTGTGTTTGCCTTGATAAAGGAAGACAAAGGCCAGTTCCTGGAAAGAATATGAATCAGCTAATTTGGAGGTACAGATACACGTGGACATGATGAACAAGTGTCATAGATTTAGAGCCACTCTGTGAGATATTTTGAATGCTTGAGAGTGAACAATAAAATAAGACAAATGGAATATCTTGTTTAGAAAATGAAATGAACCAAGAAGGGAAGGAAGGTAATTTATGTAAAAAATACAGTGTGGGGGTTGAAAAGGATTTTTAAAGGGACTGATAAAATCCCTTTTCCCTTTCATCTCTCCTTAAACTATTCCAAGCATGCTATATGCAGAACTTTATAAAGAAAGCATTAGCACATATCTATGTACTTCCTTTCCTAATCATTCCATTGCTGCTGTACCTCTCCTATGTGGCAATATTACTCCCAGATCTTCAGCCATGGGGAAGGAGAAAGTGAACAGAAGAAGAAAGTGTTTCGCTCCTTCACTAAGGTCACTAGGTCAAATACTTAAGTGTTAAGAAATATTAGAAGTAAAATCTGTCCTGGTGGTACAAGTTATATCAAATGACAGAAGTACAGTTGCTAACTTTCATGTGGTAAATAAGCACCCTTACTTTCACAATAAGCCAATAATCAAGCTAATCCCATTTCAAAACAAGGCCAAAACAAGCCAATCCCTAGAACCCTCAACTCTCTCCCCTGCTTGCCCCTGCTTCCCCACTTGCTGGGAGCCGATCAAAAAAAAGAAGCAACAAGATGCAACAAAACACAACCAAACAAGCAACAAGCCAAAAACTAGCCAAGAAGCAACTCACAAGCCAATTAAGCCAAAAACAAGCCCAATTTCTGTGGGTTTTTTTGGTGAGTTTGACATGTCTGGACAAAAAGTGAACTTCTTGAAGAAGATAGTACTTTTGCACTGATTCTAAGAAAACAGACTAGAAATATATTATCTCTAAAAACTGGGGACTAAACATAATAAAGGTAATATACTCATGGAATATAAAGTGAAGCCTTCCAGTGTGACTGATATGAGGCAAAAGCGGCTTATTTCTGTGTTCTTGGTGTATTTTTTTAAAGCATGCTGCAAGAAGTGGTTGTGCAGGATGATGATGATGAAATAGAGTAATGGAACAAGATGAAATCTGGAAAAAATAGGATAACAACAGACAATAGACAGCATTTTCCCCGAGAACAGGGAAACAGACATCTGGCAATGGATGTTTTTCCCCCTAAATGAAGAACTGAGAACTCCAGAAGTTCTCAATTAGTGTAGATATCTTAGTATTATTGCCAGATTTTTCTGATAGAGCAAGTCTATACTACAAAATTAAGTCAACCTAAGTTACATCAACTTACAGCCACTGCAGTAATTAAACTGTATTTGCATGTCCACACTACACTCCTTCTGTTGGCAGTGCGTCTTCACTAGGAGCACTTGCACCAATTTAACTGCACCAATTAACCAACAGGGGGAGGATAGCTCAGTGGTTTGTGCATTGGCCTAATAAACCCAGGGTTGTGAGTTCAATCCTTGAGGGGACCACCCAGGGATCTGGGGCAAAACTCAGTACTTGGTCCTGCTAGTGAAGGCAGGGGGCTGGACTCAATGACCTTTCAAGGTCCCTTTCAGTTCTAGAAGATAGGCATATCTCCAATTATTTAACAAAAAACACCTGTTAGTGTGGGGCATTGTGGAACGGATTCTGAAAGGCAGCAACAGTCAATGTAAGTACTGCAGTGTCTACATTAACAATGTAACTACATTTACATAAGCACTACACCTCTTGTGGAAGTAGAGCTATTAAGGTGGGATGGTGGGAGTTGCACTTACCGGGTTAGATGGATCAATGTAAGCTGACTTACATCAACCTAATTCTGTACTGTATTCCAGGGCTTATTGTTTTAGGATATATCCTATAATACTACATGATTTTTAATATTGCCACAAGTAACAGTAGCAGAACAATAAGAATTATCTCATTATCAGATTTTTTTAAACTGTTGGAAAAAAAGCTTTAAATATGACTGAAATATGGAGAGGAAAAATTCATCATGCAGCTCCTTAGATACCAAGGAAGACTTTCTCAAAGGAGCCGAATGGATATTTTGGAGGGAGAGAGAGAGAGAGTGTGCGTGTGTGTGTGTGCGTGGTATGAGTTGAGTTGGTGCTAATGCACACATGTGCTTGACTGCATTTCCCCCCTATTTTTAGTAACAGTTATACAGCTCTAAGTCCCAAAGCAACTGGCACACACTATCCAAAAGTGGGGTCTGCAGAGGGAGACTGAATGATGGAGAGCACACAGTTTGCTATGTTGTTTAAATTATGTCACTGTATTTTTACTCAAACAAAACTAATCTAACAGCTGCTGTGTACTTTTGTTTCCATGCTATATGTCAAATCTTATTGTCTCTAAGGTACTTATGAGAGATGTTTTAGCAGTCATTTTCTTAAATACTGATGCCTATCCGAATTGGATTTTTCCACCATTGAAGAGAATGACAAGCACACGATTGTTGTACTTAAGCAATCTTTCACATCTGCTTTGCTTTTTCAGTGATCCCATTAAATTGACGGCATATGCCTGTGGGGTCTACACTGTTACCATACTGCTGAACAAGATGTTGATTTGTACAAAACAATCTAATAGAACTTGGCTTTATTGGGGGAAAACAGTTTGTAGGTTATTCTTTATTTTAAACTGAGTAAAATATAATTTATGAACTTGTCTCTCTGTGACTTTACTGCATAACTGGTTATGTTAATTCTTTAGATATGGGTGCATTCCACTCTGAAACTCAGTGGTTAGTAGGCATGAAAACTATGAAGTCCCCTTAGTTCCTAAATGCAGCATGAGTCATGTCTTTTCTTAAACTGAATGAAGTAGCTGTGCATTAAATATGCTGGCACATCTTCTGCTTGAGCAAGTGGACCAAAATGGTGTGAATTGTTAATGCCTTGCTGCTTTGGCTCACGGCTTGTGATTGATCATTTGTAACTATATCTACTTCTTGTTCCATGAAATCAAGTATGGAGTAATGGGTTCATCAGATTTTTGGGTTAAATTGAGAGTGAAGAGGTACTGTGTGTAGAAATAAGACTTGCCATGTTCGGGGCTGGCCTTGTAACAGCATGGAATCTAAAGGCGATATTCAAAACCACTTCACTCATCATACGCTTACTGATTCTGAATAGGGTCCATTTGCAGGGGACATTTTGGTAGTTTTCCAATACACTTTATGCCTCTCTCTACTTCCATCACCCTGCACTTTTTTTTTTAAATAGCAGAGTGTATAACAGGTCAATGTACAAAATTAATGTATCTAAATAACTTGCTATATAAAAGTAAAAACAGTCTGGAACTGAAATATCCAACCCTCCTCTCATGTTATTAATTGTTGGTACCACCAGAATATCAAGTAATTCAACTCCCCTGAACTCAAAGAAGCGCCTGTTAGATATTCAATACTATAACACACTATTTTTAAAAAATTCTATTGTAATGAATTAGGTCTCAAGGCACAAAAAAGAGCTATACAAAGCCTTCAGTTAGCTTCTCAGTCCATTCACACGCAATGGCAACACATTTTGCTAGACACAACAACAGGGTTTGTTTGTGACTTTGCAAACAGGTAGCACATGAGGCCACTGTAAATAAAAGCCAACAGCAACCAAAAGTGACAACTTGTGATGGCCTGCAAAAGTAATCATGTTACAGTATCTCCTGATAATATGGAAGATAACATGTGTCTCTACCAACCTTCCTACAGGGCTCACCAATTTAACTGTTACAAAAGCCTCACTACACTTTTATGTGTCATCTAACCATCCCTAATTACTTTTATCAATTCAAAGTGAAACATGATCACCAGCTTCAACAGCTCTAAAACAATTAGTAAAAGCTATGTAACTTAACACAGCATGTACCAGTTTACCTTTGAATAAATGAACCACTATCATTACATACTTACAATTTTTTACCTCTTCTTATGAATACTTATATCATGGTAATACTTAAAAAGATGTTAGTATGAAAGACAACCAAGTTGAAAAACAGCCTTAAACTCATACATTTTAAAGCACAGAATTCAAGCACCAGAAATGATACATATAAAATGATTATAGTAGTTATATTTTCTCATTTAAAAGTTGAGATATTAAAAAGGTTTAAAATCAAAATGCTAGAAGATGTTTTGTATTGTATTCATAACTGGATCTAACAATATCTGTCCTCATTTTTGAAAATGTCATTCTGTTTACAGTCCTCTCTTGTCCAGATTTGTCACACATCATTACAGTAAATGGAGTAGAGTGGAGTGTATTGCATATATGTAGTGTGTGTGATTATGTACATATATGTTAAAATACAGCAATAGATGTATGATGCAGTACATAGATGCTTAGTTTACTATCTATATAAGACTGTTCATATCTCTTATTTGTTTAACATTTATTCCAACTGAAAATAAGTACAATACAAACTTATAGCAGGCTAAAGCCTGTAAAAGTTTTAATTTTCTTGAATGTTTCATATCCAAGCTGTGGTGACTTGTCTGGCAGGCTATTGCAAGTAATCTTGACTGAGGAAGAAACTGCTTTTTTCAGATCTCATTTTAAAAGAGCTGTCTTCCTTTTTTACCTAGTAAATGACTTAACACGTTTTTAGCACTGAACAAACCTCCACTGGTTCAAAATTTTGATTCAAGCAAAGGCTCTAATGTTCAGATGCTTGTCTAATGGTATTCTGAACTAGGTAAACCCATGACCTACTCTCCTTGTAAGCCTACTATTGTGTGAGAAGGATTCCCCAGTCCTCTCCAGCAGCTGCAGTGCTCTCTGGGGAGACCACACCCAGGCTAGTCTTTTGAGAAGACTATAAAGCTCTCCCCAACTGAAAAATAGGCTTGGGGAGTGTGGGAAAGGAGGCTAAGGAAGGATTTGTGCCTTTCTTTTCCACCCTTCCATCACTCTGAATGAAGCTCTGCATTCTTCCCCAGGAATAGTTGGATAGGTATGGAGCTCACTTCTGAATAACTCAGCTATGCAGTTTTCCCTGTTGAGCTCTCCTAGACTACATAGTATTCTTAGAAGACTTGTTTTATGTGAAGTTGTGGTCTTTCCAGGAGCAATGTACCCCACAAAACACTACTACCTGTAAAAGTCAGAGAGCAGCAACAGCAGTAAGATAAGGTTCTGCCAAACTGAGGTAAGCTGTCCAGCATCAGAGATTAAGCAAAACTCTGTGAACCTCAAAAAGCAATAACACTGAGATACCAGAAAATAATTTTGCCAGGCATTTTAGATTACAATATAAGCCAAGACTGCAGACATTACCAGAAATTAAGCTTTCTTTCTTTCTTGCTTGCTTTCTTTCTTTCGCATTTAAATGCATGAAACCAAAACGCTCTTAAAAATGTCAAAACTATCCTTTAAAAGTTCATAAAATGTCAACATTAGTCTTTGCATTTAACTCATCCAATAAAAGTTTTCTCATTTTCCTTTCCTGAAGGTGGCACTGTTGTTGGTAATGTGTATAAGTGGATTCCAGCATTCTTAAATACATAATTAAAAAAAAAAAAAGAGGTAGTCTAAAAAAAGTTCAGATTCTAGCATTTAGAGGTCAGATTGGTGTATCAGCTATAAGTGTGATGTTAGATTACAATATTTTTCAAAACTATGTAGTATATAACATTTCTGGTACCTATATTATAAAAAAAACCTTTAGAAGGTCTTGTACAGATACTGTCTAATGTATGTTTTAATTTCTACACATTCTGCTGACAATTTATTGTCATACCAAATAGGCCTAATTCTCTATGTCATTGTAGACATTTTGAAAGTGAGTAAAATGCTACCTTCCTGATTTAGTCACATTTTCACCTACTTTGAGTAGTAGAAAATCAGACCCAGTCATTTTTTCAATGCATCACCAATATACAAGTCTCCAGTACTAAACTTTTTGCAGATCACCTATGGCAGCTTAAGAGATAAAATGACACAGTCAAAAGATTTCACTGTAGAGAAAAGACATCACATAATGACTAATTCAACAAACACATAGCTAATGTAAAAAGCAGAGTTCCCGCAAAAGAAACAGGATTAATCTTCAAAGCTATGGAGTCCAGTAGACTTTCATTGCATAAGCAGCCTAATTTCATATGTATCAAGCCTTTTAAAACATACTGTATAGCAGGAAATGTATTCAGGTACAATAGCAACCAACCTTGTGATATTGTTAGACATAGTACAGTGTAATCCTCCATCCCCAGCTGTGCCAAGTTTACACACATTGCAGCTTACGATGGAGAGGGAAAAAGTGGTTCTAAGTCACTTTCCTGCACTGCCAAACCTGGGGCCAGCCAAGGGCTGAAATGGCCCCTGATGGAACTTAGACAGGTCCAGGGTTGTGTCACCTCTAGTATCTGCTGCGCCAGCCAAGAATCTGCCAGAACAGTGTGAGCTCTGGCCCATTCTTCCCCTCCCTGCTCCCAGCCAGGGGGCTTGGGGATGTGTGGAGCTGGCTACACTGGCTTTGCACAACCCAAGAATATCCCTGTGTAAAGGGAATTTGGAGCAATCCTCAGCTGCACCTTCAGGTCAGTTTTCCAGCTGCTTGATGCAGCTGACAGGGACTGAGGATTGAGCCCACAGTCTTATTTTTAAATGTAAATGTTGTATGTCTCAGGGTTTTTTTTATATTTGCAAAGTCAGCAGAACTCTATTTTCACTTTACCACACCATCCAAAGCTGCTCTGCATTAGTTAACAAGCTGTCCGGGATCACTGCAGGTTGGCAATGTCTCTTAAAAAGAGACTTCTTCCTCAGCCATTAGTGTCCCACAGAAGTCAACACTGTTTGGGCTGAAAAAGCCAAGAACATAAAAGTTTCTACAGACTTTAGGCTGCTCAAAATTTTTAATATAATTATTTTAGATGAATACTAAACAAAGTAATAAGAAAAATGAAAGATCCTATTGATATTGTGGACTAAGTTTCTATAAGGCCTACTGTACTGTACATCTATTTTGGAATTGTATTACGGATACATAATCACACATCACAAACATACTATACTGCATACAACAACTTTTACTGTGTTGTTGTTCGAGAAGGGCTGATAATGCAATGAAATTCCAAATATGTAAATGGGACAATATTATTAATTTGATACAAATTGTATTTTAGGATTTTTCTGTGTTCTTTTAATGATATTATTTTGAAATATAATAAAATATAAATAATAATATTGCATATATAACTCTAGAGTTTTCAATATGTTGCTGTCCCATGGCACAGGCATGCTTCTGTGTTGCCCTTGGCAGCCACTATCTCATAATCCAGGGGAATGAATAAGAGATCAAAGCCCAAAGACGTCAACAGAAATACTCCCATTGACCTCAATGGGCTTTGGTATGGGGCCAATAAAAACACTGAAGCAAGGACAGGTTCCAGTTTTACAGGAAAATACCAATGAACTAAAGTGTCAAAACACTTTTTACCAGACCACCAAGCCATCTCCTCTGGCCAAGTAAAGTATCCAAATTTTAAAATATTTTAACCATTTCTTTTCCGCATATGAAATGACTTGTTAGACCAGAATTTTCTTTGGAAGGCAGAACAAAAAGGGGCTTGGAAATGGACTTTTAAATATAACTATAAACCAATGCTGTATTATAATTAGATTCAGAATTAGAAATATTTTAATAACTTCCATTATTTGTCTATGAAGTCAACATATTTGTCAGGAGCCAGGATGATATGTTCAAAAGGAAACTCATTTAGATAAAATTAAAAAAATGTATGTTAACAGAACATTACGGTTGAGACTCAAAAGTCAGAAAACACCAGAGTTCAGCTTGCACATGCAATCTTAGCTTATGCTCCTTATATGTATGCATTGCAAAAGACTATTTAATTACATGTTCACATATAATTTGTCAAATAATAGTTGTGAAAGGGAAGCTGGTAACGATCTCTATATATTTAGGTTGCCTAACACTTTCCGCAATAAAACATTCTTGTAACCTTTTCTTTAAGAAGCTTCAACACTGCATTGTTTGCAGCAAACCTTTGATAGTCAGGTAAGGGCAATGCCCTTTGGCTTTTCTTTGTCCCATGAAATTCCATTTCTGAGATACAAAATTTTTGACAGAGAGGGTGTCATAACATTTCTTCCCAGATCTGGACCTTAGCGTCCAAAATATGGGTGTTAGCATGAAAACCTCCAAGCTTAGTTACCTGGTAATTGCTTGGACCTGGTAATTGCTGCCACCAGCTAGGAATTATACAGTGCCTAGCTCACTGTGGTCTCCCCAAAACCTTCCCAGGGGACCCCAAGACTCAGATGCCTTGAGTCTTACAACAAAGGGAAACAATCCCCTCCCCTTGTTACTTCCTCCCAGGCTCCCCTCCCTGGACGACCCTAGGAGATTCCCTGCTTCCAGTCCTGGAAACACAAGTACCGAGAGATCTAATCTCTCTTCCCCCTCACCCAGAAGGTATGCAAAGTCAGGCTTAGTAAATGTAACACAAAGAGATTTTCCCCCTGACTTCTTCCTCCCACCAATTCCCAGGTGAGCTGCAGACTCAATTCCCTGGAGTCCCCACTAAAGAAAAACTCCAACAGGTCTTAAAAAGAAAGCTTTATATAAAAAGAATGAAAAAAGGACATAAAAGGATCTCTGTATCAAGGTGACAATATACTGGGTCAATTGCTTAAAAGAAAAATGAATAAATAGCCTTATCCAAAAAGAATACACTCCAGCAACTACACACACGTAAATACAAAAAAACAATATAAACCTATTGTCTTACTATCCTTGTACTTACAACTTGGAAACAGAAGATTAGAAAGCCTGGAGATTCCTGTGGTCACTCTCAGAGTCGAGAAAAAGAAGAGATCAAGAACAAAGGACTCACACCCAAAACTTCCCTCTACCCAGATTTGAAAAAGTCTTGTTTCCTGATTGGTCCTCTGGTCAGGTGTTTGGTTCCCTGTGTTAACCCTTTACAGGTAAAAGAACATTAACCCTTAGCTATCTGTTTATGACAGAGGGCTATTATGAACATCTAGTCTGATATAAACTGTTCAAATCACCACCACTTCCTTTCTTTTGCTTGCATTCCTCAGGAAAATTCTGGCAGCATGGCAAAATAATAATTTAACATGAATATTCTGAGGTTGGGTTGATGCCACTGCAAAAGTTGCAGCAGCACTACAAGTTGTTCTGGAAACCTGGGATTTGTGGAGTAGCTGTAGCAGAGGAGTGCTGGAGGAAAAATAATGTGGATGGGCTCTCTTGTTCTGGAAAAATAACATATTCCCAAGATCGAATGCCATCCTCTGGCAGCACCACAATGGGGCAGGAACTCCTCTGTATCTCCTGAGGGCAGAAAGAAGCCAGGCTCCTCCTGCACCAGCCACTTCCCGGACCCAGCAGTTCATGGCCACTCTGGGATAATAGCCTTTTGCTACTGCCAGCTAATGTAGTTAGACCTGTTCTCAACTAGAAGCACTCAGTGCCAAAATGCTGAAGGTTCAGGGCTCAAACTATAATGATGATGATGCATAATGGGGGGTTGTTAGAGCTTCTCATAGTAGAACTAATTTTTACCTTTTTTCTTTAAAAAAACTATGAAAAGTTTATTTTAAAATAATATTATTTAGGTTGCAAACTCAAGCATTTGTGTATCCATACTGTGCACCCCTAAATAAGGCAGGGGTCCTGTGGACAAAATAGTATGTGATCATGTCATTAAAGACTGCATCATAATGTATATGTATAATGGGGCAGAATTAAGTTTGCATGAACACGGGACAAACAACTTTGTAGTTAGAGCAGGAGTTATGTAGTTAGACTGCATGAGGTATTGATTGCCTTGCCGATGTTAGGAAGGGTACACAGAAGAAACGATTTCCTATCACTCCATTTTAATGCTGTCAAATTAACAGCTAATAACATGTGAGAATAATTGAGGTTCTAATCTATAAAAGTGGCTCTGTAAATATTCTCATCAGTTATATATTTATTATTTCTCACTTCTATGTCAAATGTACTTAGTTTACTCTTAAAAATATGGTTTTCCTAACTGCTAGTCCTTCAATCCCAGCTTGGAATATGAAGACAAGTTGAGCTCTTTCTGTCTTGTAAATAATCACCTTTTCAAGCATCACTTTTAAAAACTGTAACTTTCACATTCTCTTACTGTGTTTTTGTTTATAATTGATATATTATTTATATAGGGCTCAGTCTTGAACCCTCCTGAGTGCCATGCAAAGGAACAGGTAAACTGTTGGGGAAACATTGACCGCCACCTACACACCAGTCTGAGCATTAGAGCCAGTCCAGTGTTACCAGCTCTTGTGATTTTATTGTAGCAATTGCAGGCAATTTACTTCAGGCAATAAATTTGTTGCAAGCAATATTTGGAGTTTTTCTTAAAGTTCAGCTGCTGGAGTCACATGATTATGTAAGAACCTCAGCTTTCTTACAAAAAAAAAAAGTTACAGCCTTTCTGGTTGCAGAGAAAAAGTTGCATCCGACTAAGTGGGTATTCACCCACGAAAGCTCATGCTCCAAAATGTCTGTTAGTCTATAAGGTGCCACAGGACTCTTTGCTGCTTTTAGAGACAAACTTGAGAATATAAATCCTAAAGATGCAGAAATTAGAAGGAAAATAAAAAAACCAAATTTATTTTTAAAAATCTCATTATTTTTAAGCCAATCTCAAGTTTTGTGGGATCTAACTCATGATTTGTAAGTATTTGAGGCAATGCTGACAGTACTGTATCATAGACTATGGGTGCATATGACTTCCTTCTCCAAGGAGCTGGAGGAAAGCAGGAACCAGTTTATGACTCTGACTAGATTGTAAAACTGCACTTCAGCACACACTGCTGTAGGTACTAGTAACACTTTACAAATATATAGTTTAGAACAGTTCTTGGCCTAGGAATTTACAATACAAAAAAAAAAAGGAGCAATGGCGCTAGCAGACAGAATCATTCTCTGTCAATAATGGAAGGCTGGGTAAAATAAATTGGATACAACAGTAAATAAATTATGAAAACAAAATACTAAAGATCATGAAGATCATGGTGATGGTTGTGTGAATGTATTTATTTTCTAGAGTATTTTCAATCTCTGGTGCAATTCCATGCACTTGTCTATATTAGAGATATAAATGTTGGTTAATTTCAGCCACCACTATTTCTCTCAGAATTCTTTGCATTGGTAAATAAGACTCCAAATACTTATGTGTTTTGCATACATTTCTACTTACCACTGATGAGATCTTCAATTTTTCCTCCATGAATGTTGTACAGATGCTTTGCTGGTGAAGTAAGATTCATTCTTATTGTGCAAGCATCTAAAAACTTCACAAAAACAAAACGGTCTCACTAAAGATGTTTCATGACTAAATTCTTTTTAATGCATTAAAAAACTGCAGATCCAATCTTAATCACTGACAAACCTCATTCTTATATGAATGAAATAAAAGCCTGAACACAGTGGTAAACTCATGGTATAAAGCTGTTGGACCTTTGATTCTTTCATCGACCTAGACACATGGACAGACTAAGTACACATTACTTAGTACTGACTCTAAATCCAGTAGAATGCAAATTTACAACAAGAAAGAAACTGAACATTCCATATTGTTTCTCGGAAAATCCAATTCTATTGAAGCAGGAAAAAAGGCAAAATCATCAAAAAAATCTAGTGTGATAAATAATTTTCACAAAATGTGAAATAAGATGAAATACTGAAAAGTAACAAAAAGGTATACTTTTAAATAGATATTGGATAGGACTGTCAACTATAGCAATCATTACAATTATTTTAAAGGATAACATAATTAAAGCTGCAGCTTTGTCACAGCATTTTTTATCAAAAATCACAAAGCAGTCATGGTAAATTTAGTAGGTGTCATGAGTTACAAGATTTACAGTGACCTTTCCATGATTGATGATAAAAAAAATGCTGTGAAAAATAAAATTCAACTACTCCTCATAGGCCAGCATCCTCCTCTGCTGCTGTCTCCTCCTCATCCCAGCACTGCAACCATTAAGTAATCTCAGCCTAGTGAGGGGGGGAGGCCTTGGAGGGGAGAAGAGAGCTGGAGAGAAAACTCAACTCACTCTCACCCTGCAGCAGTGACTCCTGTCCTGAGGGACTGGAACTGGCTCCTGGCTCCCAGCTTGCCCTGCACTCACTCCCACAGCAGCAGCTTCTGCCGCTATTCTGGGAATTGCAACCTGGCACACAAGGTCACAGTGCTGCCCAGGTTTGGCTCAGGCCAAACCCAATCAGCATGCTACCCCACCACCAGGTTATAATGCCACTCACTGAAATTTGGCCTGGCCGCCACCCTGTCATGATAGAGGGGTGGCTGAGCCAAACCTGAGCAGCGTTTTGAATCTGTGCACCGGACTGCAATGCCGGGCTCAGTCCCACAGGACAGCAGCCACAGCTGCAGGATGAGTTTATTAAACTCATACAAACACAAAAGTCACCGACAAATAGGAAAATGATGTCCATGACATTTTTCCTTACAATGACAAACCTGCAGTCCTGGGATAATATATAATTAAGATACTACTGTTCGTAGGAAAACCTAAGGGCTTGATCCTCAGCTGTTTCATCTCCCCCAATCCTGAAGGCAGTCCCTATTGTCAATTGCTCTAAGCAATCATTTATGCGGGTGACACCTCTCCCTGCCCTCATGTCCTCAACCCGTCTCAAAAAGGGAAAGCATATGGCATAAAGCTGACTATGCAGGCTTTACAGCACCAGAAATTCCCATTTTTGTCAAGAGAATCACCAGTTGCTCCTTTATGGCAGCTGTAAGTCACCTTTACATCATTCCCGTGGTGCAAAGGAAACTTAACCTGGACTGAGGATCTGGCCCTAAATATTCTGTCTTTCATAAAAAATAATTTGTGATATCATCATCAATCATTTGTATTACATGAGAGCCAGGAGGCCCCAAAGGAGATTGGGGCCTCTTTGAGGATGTCTACACTGCAATTAAAAACCTGTAGTTGGCCCATGCCAACTCAGGCTCGGGCTCCAGGGCTGACAAATCGCTGTGTAGACCCTTAACCCGTAAGGGTTAAGGGCCCCAGAGCTTGGGCTCAGGCCTGTGCCTAACGTCTACACGGTGATTTTTAGCCCTGCAGCCTGAGCCCCACAAGCCTGAGTCAGCTGACCTGGGCCAGCCACGGTGCTTTTATCCCCGTGTAGACATACTGTCAGTGGTAGGGGTAGGGGTAGGTGCAGTACATATACACATTAGAAGACATTCTTCGGCAAAGAGCTCACAATTTCAATAAACAAGACAAAGAGTGCAAGGAAATGTTTTCATTCCTTAGTTAACTAAACTACACAAAATATATTTGCCCTGTATAAAAGCGTTGGGTGTGTAGGCACAGACCTTGGATTACACTAGAGGTAAAACACAATGTGGCAATATCTTAAGAAGACTGAAGTGACCGAAGCAAATGGTTCCCTTTGGGTGATGGAAGGGAACCAGCAGAGGTGAAGACCCTCCTGTGGTATTTGCTGTTGAAGGGAAGCCGTGGGGGCTGGTCTGCCTCTAAGACTTGCTAAAATCATAATTCAAAACTCTCAATATATATTAAACTCTAAAAGTGTAACCATTGTTTTATTTCATCTCCCATCCATAACTGAACAGACAAAGAGGTTGTTTTTTGTTAATTAATGTAGATCATTAGTACTAGGAAATGGTTTACTCTTTGCATATGATGTCCAGTAAAGAAAGTTGTAAAGAAGCTTTGGAAGATTCTGGGGAAATTTGGACAATTAGGTTGCACATAATCAAGAATATTTTAAATGCAAATGAATAGCGATTAAGGGGCCCTGTTTCAGAAAAAAGTCAGTTTTGGAAAATCAAAGCTGTACTATAACATTTCCCCTACTCGTTTGTGTATACTTCTATGTGATTAATATTCAGTGATTCCTTCCATATCTTTGTAGTTTTCGTATATATTGGAAATAAATTGATAATGTTAAAAGAAAAGTGAACAAGATAAAAATATTGCAGCATTCTGGATTATGTAAAATACCTATGACATTTTCACCATCCTGTTATAATTTCATACTGAAGCAATGGGATATTGTGACAGGATGTACCCGGCCTTCTCTGCCCCCCACATCAGAGGCATTGCTATACTGACAAACCCATCCAAGGAAAAGCATTGCCTAGGAAAGACGGATAGTGAATTTAGATGTCCAAGCACTGCCTAGAGAAGCCTCGTACTGTCAGAACCAACAAGACTAGGGATAAAATAATCCTTGCATGCATAAACATGGGAAACTTGACTAGTAGGAGAGAGGTCACATTAGCTCTCTATTTGGCAATAGTGTGACCACTGCTGGAATACTGTGTCCAGTTCTGGTGTCCACAAATCAAGGAGGATGCTTGTAAAGCAGAATGGGTTCATCGAAGAGCTGTGAGAATGATTAAAGAAGTGGAAAACATGCCTCATAGTGACTGATTTTCTTAAGTCTATCTATTTAGCTTAACAAAAGAAAGGTTGAGGGGTGACTTGATCACACTCTGTAAGTACCTACATGGGGAACAAATATTTAATAATGGAGTCCTCAGTCTAGAAGGCAAAAAGTATAACAAAATCCAATGGCTGGAAATTGAAGTTAGCCAAATTCAGAATGGAAATAAGATGCATATTTTTAAAAATGAGGGTAATTAACCATTGGAATAATTTACTCAGGCTTGTGATGGAATCTCCATTATTGGCAATTTTTTAAATCAAGATTGAATTTTTTTAAAAGATATATTCTAGTCCAAAAAGTAATTATTCTGGGGAAGTTCTATAGCCTGTGTTATATAGGAGGTCAGATTAGATTATCACAATGGTCCACTCTGGCCTTGCAATCTATGATCCTCCAGTGGATACAGGGGCTGGGAAGAGGCAGTGGCAAATCAGACCCCCCCAAGGTAAGATAAGATAAGAAGGCTTGTCTGCTTCTTCTGAGAGTGAGTGCTGAGTGAAGCTGAGACAGGAGAAATGATCACTGGCTCTAACCCAAAACACCCATACCCAGGTTGGAGCCTAACAATCAGACTGCAGCTTCAGTAATAGTCTGTGACAAACTGTTTATTTCGTTGTGGAGTTTAAAAGCCCAGACAGGCATTTTTTAGTTGAATTTCAATTAATTGTTACAGGACTAGAAGAGGTTCACTGCACAAGACACCTTGCTCATGATGAGTTCTGAAAGATATACAATGGCAACTTCCTATCCTTGAACCTTCAGATAAAAGCCTTCCTTTGTCCTAAAAACACAAATCATGTGCAATTAAGAGTTTCATGTGTTTTGGGAATGGTTCTTGGAATCAGTAGCTCCATCCTCATGTATGTGGCTTTTTATGGATACTGACATGGATTCCAAGAAGAAAGTCTATAATCAGCTAGAAAGATTTTTATTAAACCAGATTCCGCTTTGTGAAGAAGACCAATTCTTAGATTTATTTTCATTTTGGTTTTTTTCTTGTGACCTCTACAGTGCCCTCTCATGGCCCATCACATCACAGCCTGCCCAGCCTTGACTCTCCACTGGTAGTTTGCTGCCCCTTGAGTGGTAGTGGCGCTTTAGCCCTCTGGCCAAGACATAAATAAATGCTACCCCTTCTGGAGTATTACAATCCAAATGAAATTAGAAACAAAAAACAGGATTGTCCAATGAACTTCTATCGGACCCAACCCTTTTATTCAGGTCTTCTCTTCAACAGTCCATACATCAGTCAGTTACCTACAGTTGGGTCACCCCTTAGAGCAGGAGGACCATCCAACAAGCAAGCAAGCAGGGCTGGCTCAGAGTTTTTGCCAGCCTAAGTGGAAAAAAAAAAAGCCACACTCAGCACTTAGGTGACAGCTCTACTGCTGCTTCTTCATTATTCGGCGGCAATTCAGCGGCAGGTCCTTCCCTCCGAGAAAGACGGAGGGACCCGCCGCCGAATTGCCGCCGAAGATCTGGAAGTGCTGCTCCTTCCCATTGGCCGCCCCAAGCACCTGCTTGGTGAGCTGGTGCCTGGAGCCGGCCCTGCCAGCAAGCTCGCTTATCTCTGGGCTTCAGCCAGACTTCTCTCACATCAGGAGAAGCAGCACTCTGCTGTTTTTCCTACGCAGCCTTGGACTGAGCTAGATCTTCTCCTTTTAGCTCTTTATCCATGTCTGAAATCTGCTGCAGGTATAGAAAGAAGGGATAAATTGGATCCACAGGCTTTCATTAACCCTCTCATTGCCAGTGTGGGGCCTATCTGCCTAACATGTCCTTATTGTTTCCAAAAATCACAGCATCTAAACCAGGGGTAGGCAACCTATGGCATGCATACCAAAGGCAGCATGCGAGCTGATTTTCAGTGGCACTCACACTGCCTGGATCCTGGCCACTGGTCTGGGGGGCTCGGCATTTTAATTTAATTTTAAATGAAGCTTCTTAAACATTTTTAAAACCTTATTTACTTTACATACAACAATAGTTTAGTTATATATTATAGATTTATAGAAAGAGACTTGACTGTCTGAATCTTATTGCCTGCCTACAAAATAGTAGCTGTTGACAGATAGAAACTGTGGTTTTCTTCGAAATGTGTAACCTAAAAGAGTTCTCATGGAGCTCCTGGTCTTCAAGATACTAGCTGCTACTACATCAAAGATCTCGGCTGTCATAAATCTTGTTCATCTTTGTTTAATGCTTGATGGGTTCTACCAATGGCCTTGGCCCTGCTCCAAGGATTTTGTGCTCCTCCAGCAATGCGCAATGGGCAAAAAAGGCATGTTCAGAATTTTTGGGCAGTCCTGGCATAATTTAAGTTGTGTTGGAGGCTGAACATGCCCACGGGATTAGAGGAAAGAAAGGTGAAGTAACACCATTTGTGGCAGGGTCTTCAGACCCATCAATTCAGCCCTCTTCGTTTAGGTCCTGTACCAAGCATATCTTGGCTTCACCTATGGATCTATTCCAATGTATTTCAAGTGTCCTGGAATTGTAAGAATGACATTTATAGGCCTATTAATCAAATAAGGCCTAAAAGTTTGGTTCTTTTACATACTATTATAACTGAGGAGGCTCACACACTATTGCTCCTGCATGCAAGGTCAGATCCTAAACTATATTACTCTGCACATCTGCATTTTCCTGCTGTTTTCTAGTCATTTATCATAGCTCTGAGAGAGATCCCATTCATGATTTGTATATCATGCTGGAACACATTTGTTGTACCCAAATTCCCGAGCCTTGTTGAAATACAGTGGTATTTCTCCAAGCAACTGAGCCATTCATGCATTCAGAAGACAATTCTATGGAATTGCTCTCCCTCACTATGCCAGAAACCAGTTACTTTTAACTTTACAAATAGTATAAATGGCAAAAAAAAAAATTTATAGTATTAAAAATCTAAGATTTAATATTGTAAGGTGCTGAGCATCATATGGGTAAGACAATTCATTTAGAAATATACAATCTTTTGTAGTGTTCTTTTAAATATTATTAGTATGCAACACATGCTTTATTAAGAATGCATGTTTTAATACTCAGTGTTCCTTTTTTTCTATCTGTACAGCGACCATAGTACTTAAGTATATGAACTATCTATAGTTGTTCTGGAGTTGTGCAATAGTGTACAGTGAATGCAAATGTAATGTACACTAAAAAGATGAATCACTGTAGGAATTGTGTGACACAGGCTGAAATGGTCACTGAAATGATGCCAGTGAAATTACCTGTCATTCTTTGAAAGAAAATAACATACAAGTTACTTTAAAGATGATAGAAATGGCAATACTTTGACCAGGTGAAATTCACTGTTCATGGAACTGTTGAAAAGAAACAAGAAGAGGAAATACTGAAGACATTATTCATCTATCATGCCCATTCCAGGTCATCCAGGTGATGTTCCTTTTTCAAAGTGCTCCCATATAGAAAACCAGTGCTTGAAACAATGTTTTTTTTCCCCTCCCATTGTGGTAAATTGTAAAAAAAAAAAATGTGTCCAGTTATATGAGTTCCATGTACAACTGTAACAGTAAGCTACTTGTCTTGCTCCAAGAGCAGAAACATTCTGCAACTATCATCATGCACTAGACTTGTGTATGTCTATGTCTACACTTCGAGCCTGAAGGTATAATTTCCAGGTCTAGGAGACATACCCATGGTAGCACTGATTGAGTTTGTGTGCTAAAAATAGTGTAGTCATGGTAGCACGAGTGACAGGTCTATTTTTACCATACTAATGATTAAAGCTAGCATGGGTGTGTCTCCTCAAACTGGAAATTATACCTTTGAGCTCAGAGTATAAACATACCCTTAGAAACATATGTTTCTCTGCCAAATACAATAAAATGGAAGAAATAACAAAAAAACATTATCCACAAAGCTTTGTATTTCCTTGCTTTTTCTTTCCTTCTTTCATTCCCCAGTGCAAGTTAGAGCAGCTTCAGGATTGCTGTAACATGGACTGGAAGATAACAGTTCAGAAGGGGCTGCACCACCAGCCAGGATTGTCAAAGTACATTGTACTCCAAACTCTTTAGCTGCTGCCTAAGGCAGGTTTAAGTTTGGAGAGATGCAAAGGGGATTTAGTAGTTGAGTATCTAGTTTATATTTTAAAAATGCCTTCCAGGGATTTCATCCTAAGTTTGGTAAACTGAATTATGTGTTTTTATAGGTCATTGAAGTTACAGAAACATCTTATGTATTCTTTAGTTAAGACCTCAGAGAAACTACTGAGCTCTGAATTTCCAGAAAGCTGCCCTTTGGTAAGAAAACAGTTGCAAACTTGTCCAGCATATGTCCGATAACAAGGGTTCTCAAACTGGGGGTCACAAGGTTATTACATGGGGGTTGTGAGCTGTCAACCACCACCTCCAACCCCATTTTGCCTCCAGCATTTATAATAGTGCTAAATATGAAAAAAAGTATTTTTAATTTATTTGCGGGGGGGAGGGGGGGAGTCACAGAGGCTTCCTGTGTGAAAGGGGTCACCAATACAAAAGTTTGAGAACCACTGTCCTATAAATGCTAATCTGAGTTGGACTGCATACAGATTCAGGGTCTCCAGTTTCTGAATGGAGTAGCACTCACAGCTGGCCACACCACAACAGAAGCTAAAAAAAGGAGATAATATCAGAGGCACATGGCACACACGGGACCAATGCAGTGCTTCTTGCATCCAAAGGCACACTTGGAACTGAAGTATTCTGCATGAAAGCATCTCTTGAAGTGACCTCTAGAATTGCACTCTTTCTCACCAGGGGCCTATGTCAATACTTCTACATAGCTGAGCACTTTCAATCATTTTGCTGCTGTTACTTCTGGAGGAGTCCAAGGCTCTCAAGTTCCTGCCTCTTTGAAAACAGCTTTGACTGTTTACATTCCACAAGGCAGATGCCTGAACCAAAGTGTTCAGATCCAATAGATGTGAAGACAGTTTGAATTTAGAACGACTGGGGAGGGGGAGGGAGGATGCAGTAATTAAAGTTATGACTGTGACATATTTTCACTACCTAGATTAAAGATCCCTTTTTTGCTATTTGTCAGTTTTGTCTTGCATATTATAAATGAGAATTATGTGAATGATGTCTTGCAAGGATAGTCTTCCAAAGACAGTCAATCACATGGGATCAATTTATCCTTGTGAAAAATAAATCAAGTTGAAAATTTGCTATTTATCTCAAGCATCAGCAAAGCAGAGATATAATATATCATAACACAGACTCTAAAGGTTTCTTAAGTGAAGAGGGAAGATAAATATAACACTTTTTAATCAAAGATTAACCAAAGTAAATATAAAAACTTCTCTGACAGATTTAACCCTTTTGCTACTCACTTTCCCCCTCCCTCACCCTTAATAACTATTTCAATCCTGTGTTTTCAATGGAGCTTGAAATAAACATGGCTCTTACGCTTCAGCATCATAGAATGGTATCAGCATAGCTCTGAACTGAGTTGTTAACCTGTATTCTTTTTTAGGTCTAGTCGAGTGGTCAAAGTTCTTTTTGATCCAGGTACTAACCACACATTGTTTGTTTTTAAAATTTGGCTGGGCAAGCAACAAAACAGATGTATTTTACCAAGAGGACAATGCTTCAGTTATTATGAATTTTTAGGTCCAAACTCCGACCTCTTATTAAAGAGTGCTGATTTACATTCCAGGGGTTTTTGCTTCCTAGATGAATCTCAAATAGGCAACAGTGAATGTTGAAAGTCATATTGTAACAGGTGACTATAACTGGTAAAACTGGTTGTAAATTCCAGCACCAGCTACTTTTATAGGATAATTATGAACTTTAGATTGCAAGTTCTTTAAGACTGGGAATGACTATTTTATCATATGTCCGTACTGTGCTTAGCACAATAGGACACTGATTAGGATATGTAGGTGTTACTTCAATACACCATAATAAATAAATAATAACAACAGAGTACTTTTCAAAAGAATTGTGAAGTCAGAATGATCTCTAACCACTTGACAAGTCACTAATCACACTCCTGTCCTCAACTTCTTATGCTGAACTTCAGAATATCCTCTTTTTAGATTCCTAAATTACCTCTTCACAAAATGATCAAATCACACAATTTGAACAATTATGAGGAACTGAGAAGAGAGGAGATCTCACAAGTACACCCTGGCCTTTTGTAGCATTCATCACTTGAAGAAAGAGGTAAAGTAGCTATTTAATAATGGTGACATTTCCTTATTCTTGAAATATATTCTCTGTTATTGCTGAAGGGGCTGAATTATTATTTTTCTACTGAAAATAGAAGTCATTATATAAAAACCTAAGAGATTAATTAATAGATATTATATAAATATTTGAAAAAATACTTATTGATAACTTAGATGTTTTCTGCATTTTGCAGCTTGTTATGTGTTTAATTTTTTTTTCTTTTGCCAATTTTCCAAATATCCTTATTTCTAGTTTATTTTAATTTTGAAATGTACCTGCATAGGCTGTTTACTTCACTGGTCCTGTTCAGAGGGAAAATAAGAGAAAAAAAACAGTAAATCCCTGAATGAGTTAAAAATGCCTACTTGGCATGCCCAATCAGTAGATTTGCTGTTATAAGGTAGCAGTGCCTCCACAGGAGGTCCACATAATGAATAAATGAAAATGGGAGAATTTTGCACAATCTGATGAATTTGGCTTGTGGACAGCTGAGATACAGCCAATAGTGGTGACATAATCTCATCTATCAGATTAGAAAAGAGATGGTCACTACTGGTGTCATGGTTGGAGAGCAAAATAGAGGAAATATTCTACGCCCCTGGGCAAAGACGCAGCAGACATCTGATGGGGTCAACCCAATATTTGTGGGGTGGACCCACCTCCCCCTGGTGGATGAAGGCTAACGAAAGTTCTGTGACTGGTGGTTACTGACTCATCCATGGGAGCAGGATATCCTCATAGCTTTAAGTGTGATTCTATTCTGAAAAATGACCATGTACTGAAGCACCGTCTTACTCAACAGATTATTCCTGTTGTGTATTTAGTCCTAGTTGCTTATTTCAGAGATAAAAGTAAATTTCAATAGCTTTATCACATTAGCCGTATAGTGAGCTGGATTCGATTCCTTCTTTTATTTAAACAGAGTTGTACAAACTGGCCTCGCCTGGCCAAGTGTCAAGAAAAGGCAAATTTCAGTTCTCATCAGGGCTCTACAGGACTCCACCAATAGACTTTTGTGTGCAAAAGGAAATGGATCAGCACTTTTCTTCATTGCCTTGGGCCAGCCCACCCTCTGATAGGCCATTTTTATCCTCTTCAGAAGTGTCCAAGCAGTTTGTACATGTCTTGACATATTGGTTTTCTGGTTCCTGGAAGACTATGCCACCAAGGTCTTGCAGCCAGGCAGTTAATATGGGCCTAAGTGTTCAGAGGTTTATTCATTATTTAAAAATATTTTCTCATTTTAAGCTTCTCTAACTTTTTATTTTTTATGGGAGTGCTATTAAGATAAAGGTTGACCAACTTCTGGCACAGCTGAACCTTGCTGGCTTTTTAGACATGACTCAGTCAGGCTTCAGACAGCATAATGGCACTGAATAAATCCTGTTTAATATGGTTGATTTCATGCTGGTAATAGGGGAAAAAAAACACCTGTTCTTGTTAATTGTGTTTCAAAAGTCTTTCATTTTCTTGACTAGAAGTTGGTGACAAGACTGAAGTTCTAGGCAGATGAGGCTGTTCTCAAGTGGCTGTGCTCGTTGTGAAGGAGAGGATGCAGAGGATGGTTATTTTCACCTAAAGAGGTCTTCTACAAGGTGCTGTTAGTCTATCCCCCCCGCTGTGCAATAAGCATATGAAGTCACTGTAGGAGCTCTTCTGGAGATAAAGGTATGGACCTACTGTTTGAATAGTGTCCCTAGTATTATTATTAGGCTTTTCTATGGTGCTCATCACTATGTTATCTGAATTTGTCCTCATAATATCCTGTAAAGTAGAGTAGTATCATTATCTCCATTTTACAGATGGAGAATAGTAGCAAAAAGAGATTGAGTGTCTTGCCCAATGTCACAGAAGATGTTTTTGGCAGAGCTGTGAGGAGCCAGAGAAATACTGGAATGAGAAAGAAAAGAGGGTGTATTTGCGAGGAAGATAAAATGACAAGCAAAGAAAGGAGAGTGAGGAAGAAAATGAAAGGGAAGGAGACAATCAGAAGAGAAGAGACCAAAAGGCTGAAAATGAAAGAAAAAAAAACATAAAGTGATCGACAAAAGCAACAGAGACATACTAAATTACACTTTGAAAAATATATTTAATAGAAAACTGAATGACTATGTTCAGATTAAACAAACAAAAGATTGAATTCCCTCAGAAGCTCCTTTCTCCTCTATAACTGTACATAGCAAGACCAAAAATGCCTGGGTGATCCCTGATTCAAAAATGAGAAATATGCTGTTTAAATTTACCAGAAATGTTATGTGGGGGAGATAGCTTGGTGGGTGGGACAGAGGATTTTATTCACCTACTAGCAAATTACTTATTTTATGGATTGTGCAAAAGATATTGCTCGGTCTGCTTGCCTGAACATGCTAGTCCAGCCCTGCCTATAGGTACACAGGCTGCCTCCATTTGCTTGAACAGGTCCTGAACTTTCCAGTCAGAAGGCAGCTTCTCAGAATGATTTTTATGTAAGAAATATAAGTTTAAGGTTTTGTATAATTTCTTTTTGTAAATTAGCATCAGTGCTCATAGTAGTAAAACCTGTAATACATTCCTCAATATGGGAAGATTTTTAATGCCCCACAATCCATAGTTAGAAAGAAGAAAGATGTTTAGTCTCTTTCTCGCTGGGTAATTATATAGTCCTTAGTCTGTAATATTTTAAGCCTTGTATACACAAACAACTATTTGGCAGCAAGTTGGTGTCCGAATCTACCCTGAACTAGCCTGCTGCAGATTGTGTGGATCCTGCACGTTAACAGTTCGTTAAAGCACTCTGTTTGGTCCTGTTTCAAAGAGGACTAGATCAAAGCACATTAATGAATTGCGAATGTGCATCAGCAGGGTTCACACAGACAGTTAGTCCAAAGCAGGCTACTGCAGGGAGATTCACACCCCAGCTTGCCACAAAATAAATGTTTATGTAGACCGTCCCTAAGTGCCTGAATTTGCACCTTTCTTACAATCTTTATTTTTCAAATGGGACCCAATGGAATTCGAAGGAATTCCTAAATCAAAGAGGATGGAATGTCAATGCTCCAGGCATCCAATCCAGTGCCCATTGCACACAATGGAAATCTTTCCAGAGACTTCAGTAGGAGGTGAATTGACCTGTAAGGCTGTGAAAAGATTATACATACCTTTTCAGACTTATTTAAAAGATAACATGGAATAATGATCGAAATCCTGACTGTGTGATTTATTGATACTGTGTCTTTTGAAAACTACCAATATACTTATGGATTTGCCTGATTATTTAAGTATTTGTTGTTATAAGAGCATACATAAAGAGAACACATTAACCCAGATATTAAATTGCCAAGAAAGCCTTTAGTAGAGGAAAAGGATTTTTGCTTCTACTGTATTTTTAGGAGTATTATACTGTATAATTATGCCATTTTAGTAATTTAAGACAAACTATATTGTGCACTTTCTCTAAAATATTAAATCAAATCTATAATCTAATCAAATAATTATTTGGAATAAAGAATAATTAACATGGAGGACTGAATAGGGTGACCAGAGAGCAAGTGCGAAAAATTGGGACAGGGGCCGGGGGGTAATAGGAGTCTATTTAAGAAAAAGACCCCAAAATTAGTACTGTCCCTATAAAATCGGGACATCTGGTCATCCTAGGAGTGAGGACAATTTTTTTCCCAGGAAACTTGGGCTGTTTAATAAACAAAGTTTACCTTTTCAATTTGGTCCTGTGCTGCAATAATCTCATAGCCATCCTGCCCAGAGCAATTCTTAAACACCAAAATCCTGAGTGAGGACTTCTCAATAAGCTTCTTCATGCGATTGGAAAGGGTAGGCTTGGTTTTCCTTCTCTTGGCACCAGTAGGGAGAACCAGACCATTCATCGTCCAAGTTACTTTCTTCATTAATGACAGATGGTCTGGAAGAAAAGTGGGAAAAAAAGTAAAGTAAATATTTGGCTTCAAAATTAAAAATGGACACATCATACTCCCCTTTCCCTATTATATTAATAATACACACTGGCCTGTCTCCATGTAGATGCTGGTCTTTTCTGAAATACTACCACATGCTTCCCATTAACCATGACATAAGCTGTAGCAAGCTGTCTCCACTGATAGCCTGCATAAATCATCATTCCTGAAGGGAACAGATGTTCAGGGTATGAAAGAGTAATACCACAATTTAGTCATAATTAAAATGCACCCTTAGCATGCTTCTATCACCGACCAGAGAGGAGTATTTAGCTTTTCACCTACAAAAAAAACTGCTTCCCATCACTTCTGCTTCAGGAAAATTAAGCCTGTTCCTTAACTTGTACAATGTTTGAGTTCCACATCTGACATTGCATCCCACAAAGGATGCTATTTTTCCTCCTTAACAGCTGATTTCCTTGCATGCTTAAAAGGTTGACCTCCACCTAGTGCCACAGCACAGAATATATTTGCAACTACATGTAAAATCTTGAACCCTTACTGGAGTTGCCATATAGGAAAGTAAATTGTAGAAAATATGTTGCTACAGATTAAAACCGGGCCAGTAAACACACTATTTTTGTCAGTAATAGTTTAGACTCATCTACACATTTTCAAAAAGAGAGTTCAGGGACTAAGCCATTTAACTCCCATTGATGGTAATGAGAGCTACGTTACTAAATCATCACATATCACTTTGAAAATATAAGGATCACATTGCCATTATTAGTGCCGGATAACATGTTACGTGAATGCCACTGTTCTTTCTTTCTTTGGAGAGTGGGTTTCAATTCATAAATCTTTAACATCATGTGCATTAGAGTTATTCCATTATGGAATATATAGAGCATGTCAATATGTTTGTTTTCATTAAAATTACAATAATAAATTGGCAGTGCTTCTTGCTGCAACCTGCATTCGTTCTAGAAGGACACTCTCTCTTTTGTCCCTCAAGGACATAGCTATTTACAGTGCAGCTGGAAAGATCCTAATTTATTCAGAGGCTTCGTTTCCCAAATAAATATCCTCAGTGGGTACCTGTCCGTAGAAACTCAACTGCTCTAATTCTGTAGCATGGGCCGATCCTCAGCCAGTTTACATGGGGTTGACGCTGTTGACTTCAGTAGAGCTACACTGATTTACAGCCACTGAGGATCTGATTCTATAAAACCATCTCATCTGCAACCTTTCAGAAGTGGTGTGCCGAGTCTTCATTTATTCACTCTGATTTAAGGTTTCGCGTGCCAGTAATACATTTTGTTTTTAGAAGGTCTCTATCTATGTCCGGGGACGGCGCTTCCATTTAGGTGGCCTAGACAATCGCCTAGGGCGCCAGGATTATTGGGGGGCGGCATTTTGCCGGGGGGGGGGCGGCAGGTGGCTCCAGTGGACCTGCCGCAGTAGTGCCTGCGAAGGGTCCCTGGTCCTGAGGCTCCAGTGGAGCTGCCGCAGGCATTACTGCGGACGGTCTGCTGCTCCCGCAGCTCCGGTGGACCTCCCGCAGGCACAGCTGTGGCAGCTCCACCAGAGCTGTGGACCAGCAGACCCTCTCCGCAGGCACAACTGCAGCAGGTCCACCGGAGCCACAGGACCAGCGCACGGGGCAGCAAAATGGCTGTGCGACTAGGGCGCTAAAAACACCAGCGCCGGTCCTGTCTATGTCTATAATATATAACTAAACTATTGTTGTATGTAAAGTAAATATGGTTTTAAAATGTTTAAGAAGCTTCATTTAAAATTAAATTAAAATGCAGAGGCACCTGGACCTGAGTGCCACTGAAAATCAGCTTGCATGCCGCCTTCCGCACGCATGCCATAGGTTGCCTACCCCTGATCTAATCTAATGGTGGTCAGTGGGTGGCATTTTGGAATGTTTGTTCTCAGCCTATAAGTGAATTTTATTTTTTAAAGCTTTTGCACTTCTGAGCAGTTTCTATTTTCTGCCTCACTTTAATATCCTCCCTCCCCTTAGGAGGTTCTTTACATTTCTGGCAGAACTCATGAATTTCCTGTTTTTCCCACTTTTAAAACAGCCATCCTTAAGGCACACACAGCAACTCACACTGGGAAGTGGGATAGTCTTGGGCCTTTTGTTGTCACTGTGAAAATCCATCCAGATTTGGCCAATTTATGAGCACATGCACATGCTCTGAACTTGTTAGAGACTTACTGCTATATCTCCCTACATGCCATCTGCTGTGAGTAGGCCCTAGCCCCACAGCACTAGCCCCTTCATGCCAAATGCACTGAGCATGCTCCAGCCCCATGGAGTTATATAAATACCAACTACACTGAGACTCTTACAGGGTGGGCATAGAGCAAGAATTCCAGATAGGACATAGAGGAATCATCAAGTGGCTCCTATCCCTTCAGCCGAGGGGAAGGTGTGCTGGGTTGGAGGCAGAAGACCTTCCCCTGAAATTCTGTGCACTTCAAAGCCCTTATTATTGAGCAAGACCTCATACTCCTACTTTAGGAGGCAGTCAAGTATCACTCCTCCCTGAAAATGGCAGCCACTTCCCAACCACCCCCTCATGGTCTGATGTCATTCACTTTTCCTCATCTTCAGCTCAGGGCCCTTTAAATCAAACTACACCTCTACCCCTATATAATGTGACCTGATATAACATGAATTCATATATAACGCGGTAAAGCAGTGCTCTGGGGGTGCGGGGCTGCACACTCTGGCAGATCAAAGCAAGTTCGATATAACGCAGTTTCACCTATAACACGGTAAGATTTTTTGGCTCCCGAGGACAGCATTATATCAGGGTAGAGGTGTACCAACACTCTTTCTGGTTCAGCCATGCCATTCCTTGGGGTTTGATCTATTAAAATAACAAAATTATTCCCATATAAAGTCCTCCAATTTCCACCAACTGCATACTCCCACTGAGGATTTCTCATTCTTCCCCCACCTTGAGCTTTTTCCCTGAAGACTCAGGGCTCCCTGCTGGCACCTATTCACTCCCAGCAAATTTTTGTAATCTCTCTTTCATAGAATCATAGAATCATAGGCTTTAAGGTCAGAAGGGACCATACTGATCATCTAGTCTGACCTCCTGCACAATGCAGGCCACAGAATCTCGCCCACTCACTCCTGTATCAAACTTGTGTCTGAGCCATTGAAGTCCGTAAATCATGGTTTAAAGACTTCAAGGTGCAGAGAATCTTCTAGCAAGTGACCCATGCCCCACGCTGCAGAGGAAGGCAAAAAACTTCCAGGGCTTCTGCCAATCTGCCCTGGAGGAAAATTCCTTCCTGACCTCAAATATGGCGATCAGCTAAACTCTGAGCATGTGAGCAAGACTCACCATCCAGACACCCAGGAAAGAATTCTCTGTAGTAACTCAGATCCCACTCCATCTAACATCCCATCACAAGCCACTGGGCATGCTTACTGCTAGTAGTTAAAGACGAATTAATTGCCAAAATTAAGCTATCCCATTATACCATCCCCTCCATAAACTTATCAAGCTTCGTCTTGAAGCCAGATATGTCTTTTGCTTCCACTACTCCGTTGGAAGGCTGTTCCAGCTCTTCACTCCTATAATGGTTAGAAACCTTCATCTAAATTTCAAGTCTAAACTTCCTGATAGCCAGTTTATATCCATTTGTTCTTGTGTCCACATTGGTACTGAGCTTAAATAATTTCTCTCCCTCCCTGGTATTTATTCCTCTGATACATTTATAGAGAGCAATCATATCTCCCCTCAGCCTTCTTTTGGTTAGGCTAAACAAGCCAAGCTCTTTGAGTCTCCTTTCATATGGCAGGTTTTCCATTCCTCAGATCATCCTAGTAGCCCTTCTCTGAATCTGTTCCTGTTTGAATTCATCCTTCTCTAAACATGGGAGACCAGAACTGCACACAGTATTCCAGATGGGGTCTCACCAGTGCCTTGTATAACGGTACTAACACCTCCTTATCTTTACTGGAAATACCTCGCCTGATGCATCCCAAGACCGCATTAGCTTTTTTAATGGCCATATCACATTGGCGTCTCATAGTCATCCTGTGATCAATCAATTCTCCGAGGTCCTTCTCCTCCTCTGTTACTTCCAACTGATGCCTCCCCAGCTTATAACAATAGTTCTTGTTATTAATCCCTAAATGTATTACCTTGAACTTTTCACTATTAAATTTCATCCTACTCCAGTTTACAAGGCCATCCAGATCTTCCTGTATGATATCCCGGTCCTTCTCTGTATTGGCAATACCTCCCAGCTTTGTGTTATCTGCAAACTTTAGTAGCACATTACCACTTTTTTGTGCCAAAGTCAGTAATAAAACGATTAAATAAGATCGGTCCCAAAACAGGTCCCTGAGGAACTCCACTAGTAACCTCCCTCCAGTCTGACAATTCACCTTTCAATATGACCTGTTGTAGTCTCCCCTTTAACCAGTTCCTTATCCACATTTCAATTTTCATATTGATCTCCATCTTTTCCAATTTAGCTAATAATTCCCCACGTGGAAATGTATCAAATGCCTTACTTTGAAATCGAGGTAAATTAGATGCACTGTGTTTCCTTTGTCTAAAAAATCTGTTACCTTCTCAAAGAAGGAGATCAAGTTGGTTTGGCACGATTTATCTTTTGTAAAACCATGTTGTATTTTGTCCCAATTACCATTGACCTCAATGTCCTTGTTTACTTTTTTCCATGACCTTGCATACTACAGATGTCAAACTGACAGGCCTGTAGTTGCCCGGATCACTTTTTTTCTCCTTTCTTAAATATAAGAACTATGTTAGCGATTCTCCAGTCATACGGTACAACCCTTGAGTTTACTGATTCATTAAAAATTCTTGCTAATGGGCTTGCAATTTCATGTGCTAGTTCCTTTAATATTCTTGGATGAAGATTATCTTGGCCCCCTGATTTTGTCCCAGTAAGCTGTTCAAGTTTGGTTTCTACCTCGGATGTGGTAATAACTACCTCCATATCCTCATTCCTATTTGTCATCCTACCTTTACCCCTAAGATCCTCATTAGCCTTATTAAAGACTGAGGCAAAGTATTGTTTAGATATTCGGCCATGCCAAGATTATCCTTAACCTCCACTCCATCCTCAGTGTTTAGCGGTCCCACTTCTTTCTTTGTTTTCTTCTTATTTATATGGCTATATAACCTTTTACTATTGGTTTTAATTCCCTTTGCAAGGTCCAACTCTACATGGCTTTTGGCCTTTCTAACTTTATCCCTACATGTTCTGATCTCAATAAGGTAACTTTCCTTGCTGACCACTCCCATCTTCCATTCCTTGTACGCTTTCTGGTTTTTCTTAATCACCTCTCTGAGATGCTTGCTCATCCAGCTTGGTCTACAACTCCTGCCTGTGAATTTTTTCCTCTTGGGATGCAGACTTCTGATAGTTTCTGCAACTTTGACTTGAAGTAAGTCCAGGCTTCCTACACCTTTAGATCCACAAGTTCTTCAAACCAATCCACTTCCCTAACTAATTTTCTTAATTCTTTAAATTTAGCCCTTTTGAAATCAAAAACCCTAGTCACAGATCTATTTTTGTTTATCCTTCCACTCAGTTTGAACTGAATTAGCTCATGACCGCTCAGACCCTACAACCATTTCTTCTATGAAGTCCTCACTACTCACCAAAACCAAATCTAAAACGGCATCCCCTCTTGTTGGTTCAGCAACTACTTGGTGATGGAATCCATCAGCTATCATACCTAGGAAAATCTGAGCCCTATTATTATTACTAACACTTGTCCACCAGTCTATATCTGGGAAGTTAAAGTCTCCCATGATCACACAATTCCCATTAGTATCTCCTTCATGAAAAACATTAAAAAGGTCTCTATCCATATCCAAATCAGATCCTGGCGGTCTATAGCACACCCCAAGCACTATCTCAGGGGAGGCTCTAGTAGCTTTCTTCCCCAATGTGATTTTTGCCCAGACAGATTCTGTCTTATGCATTCCATCCCTTCTTATTTCTTTACAGTCTACCTCATCAATGATATACAGTGCTACTCCACCACCTTTGCCTTTATTTCTGTCTTTCCTAAACAACACATAGCCTTCAATATCTGTACTCCAGTCATGACTACTATTTCACCATGTTTCTGTTATCCCTATAATATCCGGTTTCACTTCCTGCACCAGTAACTCCAGTTCCTCCATTTTGTTACCTAGACTCCTCACATTGGTATACAAACAATCGCATTGGTGTACAAACAATATACTGAAGAGTCCCTTTTCTCTGCAGCTTCCTTCTCCTCTTTATAGGAAAATACACCATCTGGCTCTACTCATTAAACCCCATAGGTATTTAACTATTTAAACCTCATCCCAGGCGTGGCAGGCAGGGTTAATTGTACATAGTTGGTCAGCTCCAGGCCTTTGGTCCTTAAAGGGGTAGGCCACCCCACATCCCATTTAACAAATGGAGTACCTGAGTACACGGTCTTCCAGAAAAAACAGTAACCATGGTTCTGTGATATGTGTTATCTACATGGATTTCACTTGCGGTGCACATGAGCCCTGTGCATGAAAGGTCAGATTATTTTGGCTAACAGTGTCCATTAGTGGCATACCCTGGATGTCTTTGTGTTCCCTCCACCTGAGGGCAAAAAGGATGGAGCAAACCCAATTGTCCTTCAGTTCCTTCAGCAATACAGAATTCAGATGGAACAGAACTCTGTAGGACAGCATGTAAATAGTTGATGAGATGTATTATCGATTTAAATGTCACCTGTGATATATAAGCTGTTGCTGATGTGGAATCTAACAGAGCCCCTGTGAGTGTTATTCTCTGAGTCAGCAACAGTGCTTAACTTTTCTTTGTTGATCTTGAGACTTAGTGTGGTAAAAAGATGTTGGATTACCTGCTACAGTGATCTTTCTCAAATGAGCCAATTGTCAAAGTATGGATATACCTGGATCCCTTGTCTCCCTAGGTGAGCTCAGAGCTGCCATGACTACCAAGCACTTGGTGAGTACCCTTATTACCAGGGCTGGCTCTACTGTTTTCGCTGCCCCCAAGCAGCGTGCCAAATTGCTGCCGCCGCAGAAAAGCACATGATGCCCTAACGGCACACAAACTGTCCCCGTCGTCTGCGGCAGTAATTCGGCGTGCTGCTTGGGGGCAAAAACACACTGACTGCCACCCTTTGCAGATTGCCGCCCCAAGCAGCTGCTTGGAATGCTGGTGCCTGGAGCTAGCCCTGCTTGTTGCTGTTGAAAGACCAAAGGACAGAATTCTGTATTGAGACTGGGATACTCCCTCTTGAAATCTGAAGTATTGCCTGTGTGCCAGCTGTATCAGTATGTAAAATTATATGCCTTGCAGACTGAGATCTGTGAACCAGCTTTTTGGAATTTACCAAAGGGATTATGGAGGCCAGTTTTACCATCCTGAATTTGAAATAGTGGATGAATCTGTTGCATCTCTTCCTTCTTCAGAATTAGAAAATAATGTGAGTAAAAACCCCTTTCTCTGAACTTCAGGGGCACTTCTTCCACTGCTCAGAGATTTAGAAGCGAATCTACTTCTTGCTTTAACTGTATTTTGTATGAAGGATATCTGGAGAAGGGAAGGGAAAGGCAATAGGAAAAGACTGAAATTGAATGGAATACCCCACATTAATAATCGCTAAAACCTAGTGGCTTGAGGTTATTTGATTCCAGGTATCTCAAAAATAAAAAAGGCGGTTGCCAATAGGGCTGGAGGGTATAGTTCTTCCAAAGATTATTTTGGCTCTCAGCAATGGCATCAAACTTGCTGCCTGGTGAAGGACACAGGGTATGCTGTACTGAAGGAAGAGGCAAATGGCCTTCTGCATTGGAATTTCTGTTTCTTTCTTAGCAGTTCTGATAATCTTTGTGGGTTATAACAATACATGAAAGTCTTTTGTCTAGCGTGAGTTTTCTTCTAGGCCTATTTTCTCCTAGGGGCTAGCAGGTAGACTCCCAAGGAATGGAGACCAGCTCTCAAATCTTTCAGAGAGTGCAGAGCTTCATCAGTTCCTTCACTAAAACATATCACAACCTTCAAATGGAAGGTCCTCAATTGTTGTCTCCTTCAGTATTTCTGAAGAGTTACCCAAGAAGTCCCTAGGTATAGTGATGAAGGTGCCCACTGAGCATGCTGCAATATTGAAGGCACCTTTAATACTGCCTGTAGCAAAGTATCAGCTACCAAATATCCCTCAGGTTCAACAGACTTTAATTCTTCCTTATGTTCTTGAGGAAGTTTCACAATAAACTATGATACCTTGTCCCAATGAAGGTAATTATATTTTGACAGGAACACCTGGAAATTTGCAATATGACTCTCCAAATGTGATGATGAGCAATCTTTCCTTCCAAATAAACCTAATATTTTTTGGATCTTTGTCTCTTGGAGTCATTTTGGGGGGTTTCCACTATCTCAACATTGCTATTAGAGAACCTAGAACTAGTTGGGTGTAAAAATATTCAAATACACTTGAAGGGACGTGATAATACCTATCTGTCTTTTTTATGGATAAGTGCCACAGATGCTAGAGTATGCCATAAATATTTTGCCAGTTCTGATAGCTCCTTGTTAATTGGCATGGAAAGCCCTCCATGCATGTAAGAGTGAAAAATGTCCAGTAGTTTATGTGATTTTTCCTGCACTACCTCCACAGAGATTTCTGAAGTGTCTGCCATGTTACACAAAAGTTTCAGAAATGTTTTAAAATTGTTGGCTGAGTGGAAGTGGAGGTAACTACTGCCTTATCTAGTGATAAAGAGGAGATCACAGCTGGAATCAAATTCTCTTCCTACCCCACATTCTGTAGCCCAAGCTGTGTAGTCTGTAGCAAAAGGTACAGAAGAAAAGGTATCAACATACTGTCAGTTGATCTGAGCCTACCAGGTAAGCTCCTTTTTTCCACAAGGTCAGGCGTCTGAGGGCACAAATTTTCTGAGTATGTCTTTCCATAGGTGCTGACTCCGTGGGTGCTCTGGGGCTGGAGCACCCCCATGGAAAAAATGGTGGGTGCTGAGCACCCACTAGCAGCTCCCCTACCAGAACCTCTCCCTCCCACAGCATCTCCTGCCTGCCGGCAGGCCCCATGGATTTGTGTCTCCTTCTCCCTCACCATACCTCCTGCCCACTGCGAACAGTTGTTTCACAGCATACAGCAGGCTGGGAGGGAGGGGGAAGGAGCAACGATGTGGCGTGCTCATGGGAGGAGCATAACTGGGCAGGAAGAGGCAGGGTAAGGGTGGAATGGGGCTAGGAAGAGGCCTTGAGGAAGGGGTGGAGTGGGACTAAGGCCTGGGGCAGGGCACCCCCCCCAGCACTTTTGAAAGTCAGCACCTATGTATCTTTCAATGTTTTATTGAAGTGGTCCACAAGCCTGTTAGTCTGAGGGCAATGCATGGACATCCTTAAGCCCTTGATTATTAAGAAGTCACACAATTGCCCCCTTAATTTTTATGGTCAGACAGTATCTCTTTTGGTATCCCTAATAACAATATATGGAGATATATCTATATCATAAAACTGGAAGGGACCCTGAAAGTCATTGAGTCCAGCCTCCTCCTTCACTAGCAGGACCAGGTACTGATTTTTGCCCCAGATCCCTAAGTGGCCCCCTCAAGGATTGAACTCACAACCCTGGGTTAAGCAGGCCAATGCTCAGACCACTGAGCTATCCCTCCCCCCAGGTAGCTATACCTAACCATTTAAAGATTTTCATCAGTTCAGTGGCAAGGTTAGCACAGTGATTGAATGAAGGAGAATGGCCTCTGGGTACCACATGGTGTAATCCATTATCACCAGGATGTCTGGTACCCAGCTGCACACTTTTCCAAGGGTCTAATCAGGTCCAACCCTGGAAGGGTATTCTGACCATCAGGGTGGGGGGGACTAACAGAGCCTTTGAGGTCCATTTTGGTCCAGTCCATTGGCATTTGGGGCATGATGTGCAGTAGTCCTTGACCTGCTGTGTACCTACAGCCAGTAAAATTTGAGGATTACCCTTCTGAGGGTCTTTTCTCACCCTAAGTGTCCTCCAGAAGGTACCACATGTGTTAGCTGTAAGACTCTCTGGCAGAATTTGTTTGGGACTAAGAGTTGTATTTGTGCTTTCCTGGTTTAGGAATCTTTTTGCCATTCAGTATAGCTTCCTCTTCCCTGAGTTCAAAGCAGGGCCACTGCCTCATCAAGTGCAGGTCTATCACTCTCCATTTATACTGGTGAGTTATTCATATTCTTAGTGTCAGGTCATCTCTTTGTTTGCTTATAAAATCTACATCTGTAATTAGTATGTCCAAATCAGGAGAAGGTAAAGTGTTCTGTTTCCCCTGTTGTGAGGGGAGCCACAGTTCCTGTTGGGAAGTCTCTTCTTCAGGATCCTCTGTCTCTCTGACCCCTGCTAGCTTTCTGTGTTTTTGTAGTTCAAGGGCTCCTCCTTGAGGATCATTCCTTTTCATAGGTTCATCACTCCATGATTTTATGATCTCTGCAAAAAATTCCCAGTCCCAACACAAAATCACCAGCTAGGCCCACGGGGCCCACACCTGTTCGTACTTTTTCTGTGCAGCTTCCTATAGTGAACTGTACCTCCCTTGTGGGATGAGTGTACATCACTACACATGCACTAGATACAGATGGTTTCCTTTGGGTTATCGCCAAGTTCTGCTAATTGTTCTCAGATCAGCTTTTGGCTGCACCTGAGTCTATCAGGGCTGGCAATTCTACCCCATTGATCCACAGAGGGACTAATATCTTGGCCAGGCCTCTTTTTCTAGCCCTGGTGTTGACCACCCATGCCTGCCCATAGGAAAAATCCATGAAGGGACAATCACAGGAGAAATGATCTTATTGCTTGTATGAAAAGCACGTCCAAATTGAGAGATTTTTTCCACCCCTTGACTGTTCTGGGGGAGGTGTGGTGCTCATGGTGGGTCTCTGGGACCAGTCTCTCCTCCAACCCTTTCCTCCCCTTGGAACCAGGCTACCAGAGCTTTGTCATAGCTGTGAGCCATCTGGGAGGCCGAACCTGGCATTCAGTGGCCCGGTGGTCATCTCACTTAATGGCCCCCTGGGATGGGCATCTTCAGTCTTGGGTGTCCTCATTTTGGGGTTGCAGTCACTAAGTAATTTTCTGCTAGCCTGCTTGCCTCAGCCAACATCTGAGGCTGATGTCGCAACACCCACTCTTGCCCTCCAGCTGGGAGCCCCTGCATAAACTATTCCAGCACCACTTCTTTGGCCACCTGTTTCCCTGTCTGTCTGTTGGGCTGGAGACACTGCCAGCAGTGTTCTTAGGACTCTGGCTATTGCTCATGATCGGCTCCCTGTGGAAATACTTCCCAATGGAAGTGCTATCAATGGGTTTCCAACATGATACTGAAGGTTTCTAAGATGGCTGCCTTGAGTTTAGTATAGTCCTGGGCTTCTGTGGCATCAAGGTTCCAGACTGCAGCTTAAGCAGGTTTGGTAAGATATGGTGCTAGCAAAACAGCCCAGTGTTCAGTTGGCAATCAAGCTGCGTTGCAACCTGGAAAGCTTTGGGGTCATCCCTCGACCCTACTTTCATAAGTCTTACTGGGAGGTTTGTAATCATTGTGGGACTTGGGGCCACCATGTTCGTGCATGTTCCTTGGAGCTGTAAAATGGTCACCACATACTGAACCAGGTGTTCTTGCTGTTCTTGCTGTTGTGCTGCCAACTCCCAGATGAGCTTTTGTTGCTGCTGCTGTTGTTAGGCAGCCATTTGTTGAATATCTGCTTCTGCAGCTGAAGTTGTTGGGCCACCTGTTTTTATTGGCTGTCCATCAGCCACTTCAACAATTTGTCCATGTCATTTTTTTCTCTTTTTTTCTTTTTTCTTCTCAAGGTCTTACAGTAGATCCAAGGAATATTACGATGTTCTCCTCTAAGTTGTGATGGTCGGCACTTGATGGAAGCACCACCTAATGGTTAGACAGTCAATTCCTCAGTGCAGAGTTGTGTTGATAGGGGAGTTTGGGTCCTCCCACTCCACCAGGCCGCAGCCCAAGGCCCTGTGAGGATTACCAAAGACCAGACACCCAAAAACACCTTGCAGCTGCCCTCCCTGTCCCACTTCCTACCCCTCACTCTATAGACCAACCTTTGAAGTCTGTAACAGAAGATACAGAAGGTATCAACTGCACATTTAGTGGATGAAGTTTTGGTGTCTTCAAAGACCAAGCCCAGGAGCTTGGCGCTGAGCTGCAGCTCTCCAAAATAAAAAAAATAAAATGGGCCTCTCTCATTTCTTTGTCCTCTTGGAGAAGAAGCAACAAATTGAGCCTCTAGTATGGATTTGCCCCTTCTCCAAGGCAAAAAAGGCACCTTGAGTGCTCATCATTAAGCAGAAGCGCTACATCACAGGAAGGACAAGTTTTGAATCGTGATGGCTTTCTTTCCACCATAGAGGCTAAATTCTGGTACTGAGGAAGTCCCTAACACTATCATAAAAATAATGAATAGATCTGAAGTGTGAAAGGACTTGATGTTGCTCCAACTGTATTGATACAGTGTACTCTTTTGTGCCTCCTCTACTGTTTTTTTCTCTTAGTTTTCTTCTTTTACTTACTTTTGTGGAATTAAGAAAGAAGCTTACACCTACAATAATTCTAAAAAAATTCTAGTCTGAAAAATAACTTTTTAAAAAATACTAAAAAGAGGATATTGTTTTTTTGCTATACTCATTTACATTTCTGAAAATTATTAGTATTTTTAAAGCTACAATATTATAGATGAGAAATACATTGAAAATATATTTGTTATTATGACTCTGCAAAGTAGTTATGGTTTATGTTATTAAATATGAAACAGCAAATCAAGTCTTTGCAGCTTGAGATCTGAATTCTCTAAAATCTGAATGCACTAGCAGTGAGAAAACATAATGTTGTATTCAATAATGTCATCTGTCCAAAATACAGTTGCCTATGTGCTTAGTAAATACATTATGCCCAGGTCACATTCCTGTGTTCAACTAAGTTTATAGTCACTCCCTTTTCTTTAAATACTTCTGTTCTTTGTTTCTGCATGTTCTGAAGTGTCATCATTTATTGCCACAGGCACAATGGGTATATTTAACTAATAATGACAGTGGTTGTCATTACATTTTAAGCTCAGTAACACTAGTCTGACATATTATTTGAGGTATGTCTTAATTTCAAATTTGATTAAAATTACAAACATCCTATACAAATATGCCAATCAAAATATTGTCACCTCCTCTCTTGAACTTGTCTATGAACTCTTCATGTAAAAAAGTCCTGACATTTGTACCTGTTTAAAGTGAAGAGTCTTAGGTTGTAAAAATATTTGTATATACTTCTCTTGGAACCACAACACAAAATAGATCAGAGAGTCATCAGTGGTCACAACATTTCACCTAATACAGGGGTTGGCAACCTTTCAGAATTGGTGTGCCGAGTCTTCATTTATTCACTCTAATTTAAGGTTTCAAGTGCCAGTAATACATTTTAACGTTTTTAAAAGGTCTCTTTCTATGAGTCTATAATATATAACTAAACTACACCTCTACCCCGATATAACGCTGTCCTCGAGAGCCAAAAAATCTTACCCACGTTATAGGTGAAACCGTGTTATATCGAACTTGCTTTGATCCACCAGAGCACGCACATCTAGTATTTCCTTAGTGAAATAAAAATTAAGTGCTAGTGATGGGACTATTATACAGTATAAGTAGAAGTGATGGGACTATTATACAGTATAAGTAGAAGTATGTTGGTGTTCTGGTGTGTCAGTGACTTAATTGTCACAAGTTATGGAGGAATTTTAGTGCAGATTTCAAGTTAACAATGGTTAATTTGGGACCTTTGTAGTGAACTATTCAGGTATTGGTTCTGGGCAATGGCATGGTATACCGGGGATGCAAGCCTTGGTGTTTTGCAAAGCTTGAAGACCACCTCATTTAGGTAATGAAAGGAAAGGGGCAGGGACTCTGGCTATCTAGACAAAATTCCTTAGGTGATGGTAAGGGTGTGGATAAGGCCCTCCTACATCTTCTGGTTTCTGATACATATTAGGTCATCTTGAAATCCATATTGGTATGGTCCTGAGAAGTAGTAGTTGGGGAGCTGTAACCCCCAGTTAAATGAATTGTTAATTTAAATAAAGTTGCACCCTCCACATTTAGCACATACTACTTGTCTCACTACTGCCATGACCAGATCAATGAAGGCATAATTTAGCCCATTGTTTGGCACGTTATCTTTCAACATACAGGGTAGTATTATTATTAATAGTTATATTACAGTAGTATCCAGAGGCTTCCGTCAGGATCAGGGATCTCCTTGTGCTAGGTTTCTTAAAAACACATAAAAATACATGATCCCTGCCCTACAGAGTTCACAATCTAAGGCCTCTATCCTGCAATTGTACTCATGTGTGTAGACTCTTGAACCTGCACAATCCCGTTAAAGTTTGTAGATTGTTTTATTTTAACTCTACACAGATGAGAAAGAAAAAAATAGCTACTTTGATTTAAATGAACTTTATGTTGTTAATTAATTTAGTTAATATTTTTCACTATTTATAATATATTTATATCATACCAGGATTGTACTTCTATTTATATGATATGGTGTCCTCTCACTCATAGTTTGCTCCAGACAGACCTATTAAAGATTACTTGTAGTTCTATAGTATGAAACACAGCTGTTCTGGAGACACAGTAATAATACATACCCTTAGGACATTACATAAATATGCAATACAGTAAGCATTATCATTCCATAAAGTCAGAAACCATAAACTAAAGAATGGTGGCTATGCACACAAAGGGTTTATAAATCATCTCTGATTAGCAGCATATTAGAAAGACTATTTAGTTTCAATCTTGTTGATAATATACAATTCCATTTATGTAATTACTGCTATACTAAGTAGACGTTTTTCCAATTAAAATGTTATCTTATTGAAAAAATAGATATTTTCCTTAGTAACTTCTTCCACCTGGAATATGGGCCCCATTTGGTGGTGTGTGTGTGTGTGTATATATATATATTAGGCCTTATTTAAAATTTCTAGTTCAGTTTCTTTCTCCCATCCATGAACCTTGCCAGGTGCTCAGAGGAAGTTAAAAATCCATGGTGGTTCAGTCAGTCAATCTGCCATGGAGGAAAATTCCTTTCCAGACCTGCAAAAGGCCATCAAACTAACTCATGACAGATTGGCCTTGCCACCATGCTTTTTTTACCTTCCTCTAAAAAGGTTTGTGGGATGGGAGAAAGAAGCCATCTCCTGGGAAGGGAAGAATAGTTAAAAACTAAAGACATATATTCTGTGTGATTACAGTGACATCAATGGGAATCCACAAAACTGGAAGAACTTGTCTGCCGTCACTTGGGATAGGAGCTGTTGCGGGAATAATATTTATGTTATGACCTATGGTTCCAAAATTAGGGATAGGCCTTGGGAAAGGAGGAATCTAAAGTCAGAAAAAGCATAACACATGAATGACAGGACCTTACTTCCATATTCAGGAATAAGGCACCCTCATGAGAGAATCCAACTGTCTATATGAGATTATGACTAAGTGAGGGATTGAAATTTAGTCCAGGGTGCCACACATCCGGGCATTGGGAGTACTGTCAAGGAAGAGACCATGAGAACTGAGGGCTGCAGAAAACTAAGGGGTTAATCTGAATTGAAATTTTATGTAGCTAAAGAATACAATAAAGTTTCTGCCATGAGCCTTTAAAATAAAAATAGATCTGAGTTTTAAAGACATCTCTCTCAGTGGCAACACCAATGAGGTTTTCTGGAAAACAGAACTACAGGATAGGAACAGCCTAATTCCTCAGTAAAGTGATAAATAATGTGTCCAATTCTACTGCGAAATAAGACAATTCAGGACTGAACATTTGTAACCTACAATATCTCCATGCTGTACTTTCCGAGAACTTCATCCTGATATCAGGAGTCAAGTGAGCTGAAGGGAAAGTGCTATACAGATACATATGCAAAAGTAATATATGTGTATTTAAAATCAACTATCAATTACATTAAAATCTGTAATAAAATGTGTAATTCCAAGTTCATTAAGCTGATGCATTTTTTGAAAAATAAAATATGACAGAGCATTTACATTTCAATGTGCTTATGAGAAAAAGTGTTATACTGTTATTTGGAATGCAGCTTGGAATTGAAACATTTCCAAATCAGTCAATAATTAAATAGTGAGAATCCATCATTTTCACTGACATTTACTCCTACCAGAAAAGATGGCCTACTTTAAACGTGCTCACACATATGCTTGTCAATCAGTTCCTGTCACAGCAAATTATTTCGTCTTGTAGATCACATGGTATTTAAAATAAAATTTCTCTCTCCACATTTAAATACAGATTTGAAGCGCAGTATCAAGAACTCTTTTCGGAGATTAGATTTTTCTGTAACTGCTTCTTTACAATGTAATATATAAAAGATGGAAAATCTAATTCATAATGCTCAGTTTCGCTTATAGTATACAGATCTGATGACTCAAGTATCAGCAAATTATAGCTCTAAATGCAATATAGCACAATGGGTTAGATAGAGTAGTAGAAATGAGAATGATAGTGTACTAATCATTTTAGCATCTAACACTTACATGCAGTAGAGGGAATTCAGTTTCAGATTATTAGAAATAAAGTACAGAACACGCTGAACAGCTTATTAAAAAACAATTGCTGTATGGACAATGAAAAATAATAAGGGTTCCCTAGCCTGTTGCCAAATGTAATAAATTAGTAACTAGTAGTCAAATATTCTAGTTTTGTATATTTAAAATGTTTCCCATTTCCATTTTACCTCACCGACCTTGTCTCTCTAATATCCTTGGATCAACACAGTTACAACAATACTGCAATCCCATTTCCAGAGAGATCTATCAACTTTTATCAAAAACTCTTTAAGGTAATTTCCATTTTAATTTGAGACATAGAAAAGTCAAACATTGACATAAAAATTCACATTTCTGTGTACCTGCTTTTTTCAAAAAATAATTAATATTTAGAGTTTTGTTGTGCCAAGAATTGACATGTGTGTGCCTGCCAGCCATTTTAAAGATACCCATCGATACATTTCAGACCAGTGGATAAGGCACTGGACTGTGAGTCAGGAGACTGAATTATATTCCCTGTTATGTGACCTGGGACAAATTAAACTGCAAATCAGGGTATTAGTTTCCCTTTCTGTAAAATGAAGATAACAATATTTAACCTCTTTTAAAAAATGATCTTAGGTCTATGAATAAGTTCTATGTAAGTATGTATGAACTACTGTGATGGGGGAACCCAATTTCATCTTTGCAGTCCCTCAAAATTATTGATACATAGTCAGCACAAACTCATTAAATGACAAAAATTGTCTCAAATTATTTGCCTGAATTAAAAAATATTAGAAAATGGCGATTTTTATCTTTGACTTTAGGCGGTCGAGTTAAATCATTAAAATGAAAGTCTTCCTGAGATTCTTATTCCTAATATCCATCCCTAATGCTCCTCACAAGATATTTTCAATCTCTGGAGACATATTTGCAGATTTATTTGAGGAGAGGAGAAAAAGAAAAATTAAATATGAATTTTGGTATGATAACAATGGACTGGCCATTTCAAATTTCATCAAACAATATCAGTCAGACTATCCAAGGTCCTGACCCAGCTGAGCACTTACACACACATGCTTAATTTTAAGAATATGAGTAATCTCACGGAAGCCTATGAAACTATTTTTGTATTTAAAGTATGCGCTTAACTGCTGTGCTTGAGAGGACCTCTATATCTAACTGACTGGATTTTAGACATCTCAAATACAGTGTGATTATGCAAAGATCAGTCATAGTTCTCAACTATTCCAGCAGTGTTTACAAACTCTTCGAAGGCCAACTCTTGCACACAAGTGAATACATGAGTTAAAAATACCTTATCTGGAAACAATTAAGAAACCAGAGGCCCAATCTTACAATTTACAATATGCAGGCTGACCTCTGCAGCCACATATAGCACCTCTGAATTTCAGTGGGATTTTACACTGGTACAGAGGACCTCTTATGCATTGTAAATTGCAGAATTGAGGCCTGAGGCTAAAATTTTAAAACATTGGTGCCTCAAGTTAGGTAGTGAAATAAAAGTGGCCTGATTTGCAGAAGCCCTGAGCACCCACAATCCCACTGAAATGACTGGAAGCGCTGGAGACTCAGAAGTTTCAAAATCAAGCCATTTTTATTCCAGTATTCTTTTACATATGGATTTAGTAGCCTAACTTTAGTCACTCAGGTTTCAAATTGGGCCTCCAGAACCTCCATCTCCCAGATAATACATATCTTAGATCTATTTATCTAAGTTCCCATATGGTGCCCATCACCATAATACCTGAGCACCCCCTGCAATTAAGAAGTATGCACATAATATGTGTCTCTCTTTTTCTGACAAAATGTGTACACAACTACTCCCTCACTCTGGGCTATAGGTCTATTGTGGAGAGAATGCCACTAGAAACTTAACATGCATTCCTTTTGCATCCCAGTAGTTACAGTAGGTTTGTTAGGCCTGAATAAGCCAGAGTGATTAACAGGTTCAACTATGAACTGCCTATTATATCTGTACAAGGGAATGTGCAGAGGGTACAGTAGTCTCTACTGGACTGCTGCTACTTCTCCTGTGTAAGAGGGAAGCAAGTGTAAGGATAGGGATGAAAGAATGATGATGATTGTCAGTGATGTGTAAAAAATTTATATTTCCTAAATAAATAGTTATTAAAAATTACATAGTTCTGTCTTGCAGTTTAAATGGGACTGAAGCATACTCTTGAATTGTTCTATAACCTTGGTCTTTAGCAGAATTTCAGCACTATTTGGGAACATGATTAATTCACTCTTTAGTCTTGTCTACCCTGCAAAACCAAACCGTATTTTAACTATTGAAGGCTACAGGGTTGTAACTGCATCCTGCAGCCAAGGTTGATTCAAATACATTAAGGGATCCTGGAGACTCATAAGATGTATACCTGGAAAAGTTGCCTCCCTCTTTCGGGATACTATCACCTGGAGGAGGAAAACCTGATGAAAGTCCCTCCCCACATTCCACTGTGGCACCTTCAGCCAAGGGTATGAGGGAGGCGGGAGAAAGTCCCCTACTAAGGCTAAAACTCATACAGGAAAACTGCTGAAGTCCTCCTAGCTGGACCTCATCACTCATAGATAGAGAAAGCTTCCTGCTGTTACGCCACCACCTGCAGAGGGGAAGCCTGAAGAAACACTCCCCAAACCTTTGCTGGGACACCATCCTCATTTGGTTTGGAAAGCCCAGAGAAAGTTCTCTATTGGGGACCCCTGACTCTGTTCTCAAACTCCCATCCCTCATGTGTCACAGGGCAACAGAGTGTTCATATGTCAGCACATGCTTGATGAAGCTTCTAGCATGGAGCTGAAGAATTCATTTGTTCTTTGAGTGTGTAGAATGAGGAGCCTATTCTGAACATGCTCAGAATGTCAGTCACTCCCTGTGAGGGACCCTTCCAGCTAAGGCCCTGTTGATGTAGGTTCTATAGTTTGTTAGAACCTGTTCTGCCCCATTAGGATTGTTTCTACAATGTATATAGGACCTAAGAAATCACGTAACATTGCATTGAGATTACTTGTAAAGCCTAGCTGCTACTGTTAAGTATGATGTCTTCTTGGGAAAGGCTGTCAAGCAGTGTTTCATTGATATTATATGTGCAGTGCATGATGAGCTACTCTTATGACTGCAGCAGTAACTTGGGCCCTAATCCTGCAAACGCTGAAGCACTTGCTTAATTTTATTGCTATGAATAGCTTCATACTCATAATAGTCAAGTTAAGCACATGCATGTTTGCAGGGTGGCAGCCTAAGCGCAGGCCTACGCTACTGTTTAAGTCAATCTAAGTTATGTCACTTATATGAAAAGATATCCCCCTGAGCGACGCAACTTACAGCAACCTAAATACTGTCCACACTGGCGCTATGTCAGCAGGAGGTGCTATCCCACCGAAATAGCTTCCGCCCCTCACGGTGGTGGATTAATTATGCCAACAGGAGAGAGCTCTTCTGTTGCACCAATGTAGCACTTCTAGTGTAGACTTGCCTTAAGGCTGAAACGATCACCTAGATAAAATCCATGTACCTTCACCATAGGTAACTATGAGCCCCAAGTAAGGGAGATAGCCCACACAGACAAACAATAAAAATTACTGAATAGGAGAGGAATTGTAGAAGAGAATATATTCTGCAATATTACAATGACCTATAGTATACACCAAAACATATATAAATTTTTCTGAAGAAAAGATAATCAAGTGATTGTGCCTTGCACACCACAGTCACTTGATTTAAATCAACAGAAAGAATCTGGAGTCAATTAAAGAAAGCAGTAGCTAAAGCAGCACATTGTGGACATCTGGAAAGAGCTATCATTCATTTGCAGAGACTTCGGGGTATAATACAAGCTTTTAGTAGAAACAAAAAGCAGTGAACAGAATGATTGAAAAGAATTCACAATTTCTTTAAGAAACAAATTCTTAAAATGTGTGGCAGATATGTGCTCAGTTACATATCTGCTTTAGAATTCCAGTTAAACTCCTAATTAAACAAGGTCAGTGCTTTTCAATATATGTAAATTACAATAAGAGAACAACATGTTACAGAGCATTAAATCTTAAGCCCTCGTCCTTATGCTTATGCCTATCTTTATACCCTGTGAATAGTCCCAAAGCTGTCTTCGTATGACTGAGAGGAAGAGATGGTGTCTATCTTCGTATTTGTTAAACACCTTTAAAAATGGGGCCTCATTACTGACTGGAGCCTTTAACATAAATATTAAATAAAAATAAAATATAGCAATTTTTTCATTCTTTTTTATTCTTTTATTCTTTATTTTTAGCCGATTTTAGTCTAAAATTTATTGTGCAAGTGAGCATATATCTGAATCTTTATTCACTTACCCTTATAATCAATTTAAGTATTATTCCCCAATCATTATAACAGGAAATTGAAAGGCTGAGCAAATCCAAAGAAATAGTGGACAATTCAAGGCTGATGTGAACAGGCCCAAATGCACAGATGTCAGTGGGAGTTCTATTCTATACAGGTAATTTATACTATATGAATCACAGTGATAGCTAAGATATACCACTTAAAGTTATGCCAGAGCTTATGCTTGACCCAGTATCTGAAATACAGATTTCACATGAAGGCATCAATGCTGCAAGCACTTATGTGTGTAAGTATCTTTAAACATGTAAGTAGTTTCATTGATTACAATAAGATTGCTCAAAAGTATAAATATTTGCAGGATCAGGGCCTAAGAATACATCATTGGGCTTCTATTCCTGTGCAGAAAGAATTTACTACTCATGTATGTTCTTGTTATCTATGTGTTAGCAACTCAAGTCTTGTGATAAACAAAATTATGCAGTCAAGCCAATTTTTTTCCGATCTTTTAGATGGTGCTTTTTGTCAAGCTTCTGGCGGCTAGGGGAAGAGCACCGTACAGAACATATTAATTTCCTCCCACATACTGTAGCTATTTTTTTAAAGATATTTTTGACATACATTCTACAGATAAAACAAAAACATAAATTAAGATGATTATGGAATATATACAATTTTAAAGGACAAAATTTAACCTGAATTCTGGTGACCTGGTATAGGGAATGCTTTTGAATTATTTATTTTAGTTTGGCAATATTATTAAACTTGTAATGCAGACTGTAAAAAGGCCTATTTGATGCTATTGGTGGAGTTTCTATTTATATTGGTGACTTTTTCCTGTTATACTTACCTAGTGCAGCCCTTTTAATGGACACACAATATGTTACTCTGTGCCCAAGCTCACCTACTCTTTCTTTTCTCAAAAGACAAGGCACATCTGCCACCTGCTCTAGTCTGTGTCCCAGCAACAACTGTCGAGCAGTAAAAAGATTGATTATCAGTCAAAAACCATTGCACAACACCAGATTTTGGTAGGTTAAGCTTGCTGATCCAGCAAGGGATGGTGTGAAATTTTCAGTAATGTGTGCCAACATTTTGGTGCTAAAAGAACAGCAGTGCATGTCACAGTGAAACACTGCCAAAGATATGCAGACAAAGCGTAGAAGTTTTTGTTTTGAATTTGGCTTGAGAGAGAGAGAGAGAGAGAGAGAGAGAGAATTGCTCAATCAATTTGAAAATCCTCTCTTAACAACAAGTCATGTGCATGGAAAACTATAATAAAAGTACCAATGCCCTGAAGATTTTATAACAAACTATAGCAATGGCTGTATAAAAATATTACAATAATATGAGCTTCATTTCAGTATCTCCTATGAGACAAAATAATATTTATTTAATATTATTGTTTAATGAAACAGTAAAATTCTTCTTATTAAATCTTAAAGTGTATTGGTGTGACTATGCAACACATGTAACAGAAAAAATACTAAGATTTGTCTCTCTCTTATTGTATGCATAGACTATTAATTAAATAAATGGTAGTCAATGGATCGGAATCATATTCAGGGTGATTTTCATATTATCTGTAACAACCTATCATGTGCATAATTGATGATGTAGCAGATAGGCATATCGTATCATAAATATAATTTATGAAGTTTTTATGGAAGCAAGATGTGAATATATTTACATGATATGGCTTAGTTGTTGGACTAAAATCTAAATACTTTAATAACTCATGAATAGCTCCATGAAAATAAAAATAAAAGGCATATTTATAGAATTTAAGTCATACGAGCAGTTACTGGTCAATATTTGTATTTATTCATTGACATTTCTATAATACTCATCACTGTCGTATCCATTTATATAAGAGAATTACCACTTCTAGGTGAAACTAACATTATACTAAAGCAACAACTTTCTGTAAAAATTACAAGCTATTGTTGTCCTGAAATTTTTCACTTAGCAGTAAATATATTTGTGCTAGAGACTGTTCTTTCAAGGTAACAAAAGTAATTTTAAAATTACTGGGGAAAATAAACCATTGGTGCTTTTAAAAAGAGAGAAAGAAAACATAATTATAACTATATAAGAAAAGGCTAAAAATTCTCTTTAGAGCAAAGACATGTAAAATGTACACATTAGTTAAATTTTATAAAAACATTTATTTATTTATCCCAAGATCATTGTTAAATGCACTGCATTGCACTTTTAGGCACCACAAGTATTTTTATAATCCAAAATAAAAAAAAAACAACAACCAAAAAAGGATTTCATTTTTGTCTTGTTGGAATGGCACACTGGTAACACAGGCTGATCCTTAACAAACATAAAATTTCCCAGTCAGTCATCTGGCTTTCTGTAATAATTTAGCTAGCTAATTTTTATTCTAACATTGTAGCTTATCATAAATGCCAGCTGTTTTGATGATTTAATAGAAAGTATTTAGTAGGAGTATTGTGACTTTGATACAGAACACTATTTAAGTTAACTTTGTAAAACTTCATCAAAATTAATTGTACAAATCCCAGAATGTACTCCATCATCTTAAAATATGAATGAAAACAATATTTACATCCAAATTTCCAAACTAAATGAGTCAGAAACAGCATTATGTGTGTGTGTACAAATATCATTTGATGATTGTACTGAAAAAGGGATGAAATAGAGTGGGGAAGCTTTAATGTTTGTAATGAACAATTTTAAAATAATAAAACATTCACATCTGAATGATATGTACATGTGAGTGTAAATATTCGAACTTGTTGTATAAACATCCCAATAATTATTTTAATGATTTTTCATAAAAGTCAAATGACTAAATTAATAAATGCACTCTGAAATGCTGAACTATTTTCTTCCTAGTGTAATAAGGCTAATTAATTGTGTCTGTTAGGTGTCACTGAAACTAAAGAGTAAATTCAATAATCTCTGATTTAATTTATTATATTTTTACCATTTAACCTCCTGCAGGCTCCCTAATGTCTATTCAGATCTATATTAAATTAAGCACCAATGCTAATGAAGGGCAATAAACATGGCTGTCAGTAGATTTTTCTTTCATTAAGCACATTATCCTCTTACTGAGCTCTAAATGAGTAAACATTAGTTTTGTTAAACCATGCAAAAAGAGAGGATGAAAATCATTTTTAATTGCACCCCTGAAGCCATATAATATTTGTTTTTTTACCTCTAATTTTTTTGAATGGATCTAAAAAAGGCTCTCCAGTTGAAATATAAATGTCGGCATCATGGGGTATGTCTTTAGGTTCTAGTGCTTCAGTGCCGTCTGCCAAGAACACTCGTCGTGCAGCCATGTTCAGATTCAGTTTTTCAGTGCACTCTTCCAGCAGCTAAATGAAGGCAAGAGGTAAGGAATATTGATTGCGACAGAAAAATATATTCACAACATGACCAACATTTAGTGAAAGGATAGGACTAAAAATTAGAAATCCATGCTTAAATGACTTACCAACCACAGTAACTGCACTATAAGTAACTTAGTTTTTTTGTAATCTTTGCTGGCAGTTAGCTGCTAACAGGATGATGAAAACACAGTAGATAATGTAACATTACAAAGAATTTTCAAAAATTACTATTTTTAGTCTCACACAGTATTGTAATTTGTTATGAACTCTACATTTTACACTCTGTAACTCTATTTATTTGAACAGTGTTTATACTGTAGTATGTGTTAATTATTCACTAATTTTATGTGTATTTTATATGTATATTATAGATATGCTGGAAAGGAATAATTTTAATATTAGCTCATTTTAAAATAAAAGGCAACTTCTTTCTTTACCTGCTGGTATAAAGCACAAACTATAAATAAAGTTAATGCATGTAAGAAAACCTTTTATTAGTATTTACCAGCTTAATGGATGGTACAGCAATCTTAGCAAAGATACTTCTTGTGCCATTCTTGTAAGCTGTTACTTTGATTACCCTTGGCTGGCATTTAATAACTTGGGGCACTTCAGATTCTTTCTGGGCAAGCTGGAATCTTGAGGAAGAGAACTGTGTACATCTGTTGCAAATAAAACCAATTTAGCTTGATCAGAGAAAAAGTTAATTTGTATTTTGTTGAAAGCATCTATTTCTAAGGTCTTTTTATATACAATTATGTAGAATTAACATTTCTAATAAAAACCTTTGATGACTCTTCACATTATAGATATTTAAATCAGAATACCTGAGTTTTTAATATACTATGTAAGGAAATTGAACTCCTTTAAATAAAATAGATTTAGAATGATATCCTTCTATCACATATTTAGTATATTTTAGATATTTAGCATATTTTATTTGTAATACACCACATTCAGAGCGCACCATTATAACTCAAGTATGAAGTTGTTATGCAGCATCTTCAGAGCCCTTTTTATTCTGGCTTTTATAAGAAAAAAGATCTCTTCAATCTTTAAAAATTAATCTCCAATACCACCAGCATTTGACTAAATGTAAATAACAAACTTGGTACTAGAAAAGTTAACAATATTCTTATTAGTGTTTTCAGTGCATAAGTCATTTTCTTTATAATTCAATATAACTTAATGATTTGCTCTTAGTTGAAAAATTAAGAGCTAATGCTGCAGCCTTCATTCAGGCAAAATTCCCACAGACTTTGACAGCAATTAGACTGTAGAATGGGCCTTATGTCAATGTTTCTGTTCTTTAGAATGCAAAATATATTCAATGCCATTAGCAGAATAAAATGAAATGCACTAACATCCAATAGAGAAAAAATATCCTCAAAACTATTTTTAAAAGGGTAATTCCACAAAAAAATAATCTATAGTGCTATTGTACTGTAAGGCTTTTCTTAGAAAACAAAGAATTTCTATTGCATAACTATAGGAAAGCTGCATGTTTTAACAAGAACATTGGTAATCTAAGGCCACAGTCCTGCACTGAGCTCTGTGTAAGTGCAAGGTCCAACCATAAAGAACTTAGAGCAGGTTTGAGGCCTAAGTATCTGATTCAGCTCCGCTAAATGAGAATCTTTCAAACAATTTTAAAGGGCACTGGATTGAACCTTTACAGAATAAGTACTTTTATGCCCATAACCATAAAGTACAGGTATTTGACAATTTCTAAGCTTCTCGCTCTGTAATGAAAGTAATAGTTAAAGGACTTTTTGTTCTATAAGATTTTTAATCCCTTATTCATACTGGTGGGCACTTCTTAACACAAATAGTCTCATTAAAGTCAAGAAGTTATTGTGTGAGAAACTGCTAACCCATGTGAGTAAGGAATTTAGAGTCTGACTCTTAGTGAAGTATTACTACAATTTATCATTAAACTGCTTTTTGTGTGAAATTATAAAAATATACACAGAGGGCTAATGGATGCAGTTTATGCTGTATATACATAAATTTATTATGTGCACATGCACACACACACGACACTAGAAATAAATCTTAAAGAATGCAATACATCTTAAAAATGAATAAAATTAGCAATGTCTTTTATTTGTATATTTTGGAGTATCAACTGAAGCATCATTATGATTTCTGTTGAAAGGAGAAACAGCATCAACAGTCACAGTTAAAAGCAACACAGACCAGCTTTGATTACCTTAGCTGACCTGCTGGAGCACTGAGAGGTCTGTTTCTCTTGGATGGCGATATAAGGCAGAAATTGTTTGTACTGTCTGATTTGTAGCTGCCTAAGTTTGATATTCTATCACTGCTCTGAACTGATTTTGTTTGATGTGTGGAACAATCTTGAAGTCCTGACCTTCTTGATACCACTGCCGATTGCAGATGAATGTTAGGGCCAAACAGAGGCTGTCCAGAGTTTTGCTTTCTGTCAGTATTTTTAATTGCTGTTTTTGCATAGGGTGAAATAAATTTTCTGAAAGTAAAATATGGAGAAAAACATAAAATTATATCCTCTTATGCTGGCCTTTTGCTTAGTTTAAGTAATTATTGAATCTGTGAGGTCATGGGAAAACCTGATAAGTGACAAGCATGGGTGAACTTATTTAATGGCAACGTACACTTGAAAAGTGGAAGAAAAGGAAACCAAATGATTAAGACATCAAGAAATTGTCATAATAATTAGTAGATTTTGAAAACAGTCCAAGACAAAATCTCAAGGAGGAAAATAAGATTTTCAATATGCTTTAAAACTATTTTTAAGATAACAAAGTCTTTTGTTTTATTCAACTTAGATATAATAAAACAAAATAACACATCACCGAAAAAAGTAAACTGAGATTCCATCAAATATAGCCCGAGATTTTCAAAGGGAGTTAGACAAAAATTCAGCAGGAATTAGGCACCTCAATCCTTGTAGTTCTTTTGTAAATCCCAGCCGTAGTTTCAATAAAAATGAAGTTTTACAAAATCCAATGATAAAAATATTCACTGAAATTGCAAAAAAAACAACCTACTAGACACATCAATCTTTTATAAAATGAATACACTTTTCTCTACAACTTGTATGGTTCAAATATTGCAGAATTGTGGCAGTGAATGAGTACCTCAATGTGAAATTGACTAGAAACAAAAGCAAAAAGTGCAAATTTACTTTCATTGTTTACTTTTTGCATTTCCCTAAGTATAGGCAAACAATATAACAAGTAAAATGTAAATTTTTTTTAAATGTTGCTTTAACAATCTACGATGTTACTAATAACAAAAATAAAGGCATTTCCAAATGATTTTTAACCTGTTCGTGTCCCCTTAAAATAGTTTTGTGTGTGTTTTGATTTCCATTTTGTTTTTGTACTAAGAAATCTGTCCTTTCCCCCACTACTAAACTCTAACCCTGAAGACCCAGGTTCAAATTCCTGTTCAAGTCATTCGTAAAAATGTGTTTGAATAGTTTTATATTAGCCCTCACTTGTGCATGTCATAAAACCATTGTCGAATTTAGCTCAATTAAGCTCTGCTTAAGCAAGTTCCATAATTAGAATAGCAGGAACTGCTGAAGGTCAAGACTGAGGAAAACTGAAAGAACTATATCTGGGGCAGGTAGCAGAACCCACCTGATTTATGCCTGAGTCAGACCAGTGCTAGTCTTGCTTCACTTAAACTATGCAATAAATTCACTTATAACATTAAAAAAATAACGATCATAAGGCAATTTTTTTAAAAAGAACAAAAATAGAGAATAAACAACAGATAGCTCTAAGTTTGAGACTAATATTATGTTGATGTCATAGGAATAAATGATGTAATGCACCACAAGACTGGCATTTTATAGATCCAGATATAGATCAGAATTTATTTTTCATTCACTCTTTTCTTACGACTGGAGGGTGTCTTACTAGTATCAACAGCCAAGCAGAAGCAACAGAAGAGTCTGACATGGTCAGTTCCTCACTCTAGCTTGCAGAGTTTCATGATTCATGAGTGTCACGTTGTTCTGATGAACTACAAGAGCCCGGTGATGTCACACCCACAAATTATAAGATATTTTTTGCACGTTAAAGTATTTCAACAATTCAAATATTATACATCAAAATACTGTGATTAAATAATGTTAAGATTCTGAGTTAAATCAAGAAAAAAAATCTATGTAGCACTATGGCGACAAACTTATTGAGGTACGTTTTGAATTCTGATTAGTGAGACAAAAAAGACATTAATATCTTGTAAATGTTCATTTTCCTGCAAGGCTGTCTTATGGGCCATTTGAAAAGTGAAGAAGATCTTATTTTCCTTTTTACAATAAAATCTACTAGATCCCATTACTTATTACTGAAAAAATAAATCCTTGGTACTAGTCCTTACTGAAGAGTGAATTATTTTGTTAGAATATTAACTGCCTTGGCTTTACCTCTGAAAAACAAACTAACAAGGGAATCATTTATTTTAGTAAAGAATTATTACTTCATATTTACCGCTAATGAATTTTAGAAATATTTTTCAACCACATACGCCACTTTATAAATGACCTGCTGGTGAATAAGACCATCATTAAAGGAAAATAGGTGTGAGACTAACGTAGGTAGCCTTTGTACACACTAGCATCTTCTTAAAATTTTCCATCATTGCACCATCATTGTTCAGTTTCACCAGGGTAAGAACACTAGTATACACAGGTGAGTCAACAGCACCCATATTTAAACTGGGGTGCAATCTACAGATGGTTAACATGCCAACAGTTACCACATTTGCTACCAACAGCAGACTTATACTTGAGGTAGTGCAATGTTGGGACATGTTAAGAAAATGCTAGTTTGGACACAACTCTAGCGCACAGTTCACTGGAGAATTAATATATCATAGGGTGAAGAGCTCAGCCTGTAGTGAAAAACTACACTATGTTTTTAGAGACTTTGTCATGTGATTTGTGAAATGACATTAAGTGCCATGGTAAAATGTATGATTCCTCACTCTTTATTAAGGCAAAAATCCTGTTCAGATCAATGTTAAATCATAGAATCTTAAATTATTAGGGTTGGAAGGGACCTCAAGAGATCATCTAGTCCAACCCCCTGCTCAAAGCAGAACCAATCCCCAAATGGCCCCCTCAGTGATTGAACTCACAACCCTGGGTTTAGCAGGCCAGTGCTCAAACCACTGAGCTATCCCTCCCCCCCAATCAAGCCAAAAGGTTGTAATCCCATGTTTGGGTGGCACAAGGAAACATGTTTGTGTAGGACTCCTGTAGTTCATTGTCTGGTTATGCTGAAAGGACAGGAGACATTTAACATGGGTTCAATCAGGCCACGACTTTATTATTAGATGCCTGGGACTACCCAGCAGATAAGTGTACAGTGCAGATAACCCCCATGTTTATTCCATAGTTACCTGGGGGGCTTTTACCAGTTCCCCCTCTTTTTCCATACCTGGGGAAAGGGGCTACCACCAGCTTCCCCTCTTTTTGCCTCTCGGCCCCTCCAGTAAATCCATTGCCGGGACCATACCGTCCACCTCCGCCTCATAGGAGGGTTAAAGTGGGCTATAAGAATGGGGGGTTGGCTTCCTGCCATACCAATCATAGAAGTCCCTAACCGCCCCCCGTTCACTCCTTTAACAAACACCTCTTTTTAAAAAGAACAGAAATACTTGTGGCACCTTAGAGACTTTGTTAGTCTCTAAGGTGCCACATATACTCCTGTTCTTTTTGCGGACACAGACTAACATGGCTGCTACTCTGAAACCTCTTTTTAAGTCCTTTTCCAAGCCATTTATCTGGTCACTGTATACCTTCCCTATGGAGTACCTGCAGTGGACATCTGCCACAAGGAGGTGCTATCAATTAGCTTGGCTGCCTCCTCCCCACACCCAGTCGGGTTCCCAGACATCTTCTAATGCTATCTTTTATATCAGTTAAAAAAATGATGGCACCTAAGACAGACAAGTGAACCCCATCTTCCCGAAACAACTCTGCTGCCCCATATACTGTGCCAGGATGTGAAATTACTGTCCTTCCTATGGTCCCAAGGAATTTGGCCACCTCCTTATTCACATACCTCCTGGTCTTGTCTACCCTGTGGGGGATCACGGCTCCCCACCAGACCCTGCACTGAAGTATGTCTGACCACATAATGTTAACTCTTGGAAAAACTACACTATTTTTTTAGAAAGCGACAAAGAGTCCTGTGGCACCCGAAGTGGGTACTCACTCACGAAAGCTCCAATACTTCTGTTAGTCTATAAGGTGCCACAGGACTCTCTGTCGCATTTTACAGATCCAGACTAACACGGCTACCCCTCTGATATTTTTTTAGAGACTTTGTCATGTGATTTGTGAAATGACATTAAGTGCCATGGTAAAATGTACGATTTTTCACTCCTTATAAAGGCAAAATTCCTGTTCAGATCAATGTAAAAATCAAGCCAAAAGGTTGTAATCCCATGTTTGTGGCACAAGGAAACATGCTTGTGTAGGGCTACTACTATTGGGTTTAATATTGAGAAAAAAGGTGGCCAAGAATTAAAGCAATAGGACAGACTCAAGATGCTTAAATGAAAGAAACAAAAGAATCCCAAATCCTGTGTGTACTAAGGTCTAAAATCTTTATTGCATATTTACTAGCAGTATTGAGGAAGTTTTTAGAGAGATGTTTGTAGTTATTATAAAAGCAAATTATTCTAAGCTCTAATTCATACACTTTAAATTAATTTAGATACAACATAGAAGTTTTATTTTACTATAAATTTTTCAAAGAGATTTTCAAACTATCCATGTAAATTTAACCAGGATACATATCAACCTATTTTTATTATTTAAGCACAAAACAATAGTATTTTTTAAATAAAAGAAAGCATTCTACCCAGTTTTGAGTTTTCTAAGACATAAATCTACATGAGGCTAACAATCCTATTCATAAGTGAAAAATGTGGCTACTTTGACAGACCCTGGTTCAATAACAAGTATGCAGGTTGAAGTTATCACACAGTTTTGGATGTGAATTCAACAGCAGGATAATGACAGTTGCCAAGGATTTGTTCTTGCTGTCGCTTAGTACCAGTGTTGCCTGTCAAATTGTCTTCTTTTTCTCATACAGAAGCCATAGAATTTTTATGGATAGCAATTACTTACAATATACAATGAAGTACATCAAATGTAACAACCACTCTTTAGCCCTTCATTATTTGGTCGTCTCTTTGTTATATCTAGTAATCCATTTTCACCTAAATTATTTATTTATACTGTATATTTGACAAGCATATATTTCTTCCTTTATATTTTTGAAGTACTTAAAACCTTGCTCAAGATATATAGCTATTTATTTTAATATTAATTGTATTTTCAGCTAAACTTTATCTTATTACTATTTTAATAGTAGTTAAACTTCTAGTTGGACTAACTGTAACTAGTACAATCTAGATGCCAAGCTAGTTTATATCTCTAAATATTTATCCTCATAAAACATTAACTGAGACTTAGCTATAACGGAAGTTCACATTGCTACCCTATCTTCCTCCAGGTATCATATACATGTTTATATAGACTTGCACTGATATTATTTTGTTTTGCCACCTAATTGTCTACTGCAAATAACTGCATTAATATAACCTTGTATTGACAGACCATGCCACTCTAGTAGATTTATATCTTTATCATTTTGAGTTGATACTGTAATGTACTCTCCATTGATTGTACTCTCATTGTTTCATTATATTTTGGTCTGATATCTTTTCTGCAAGAGGCTTGCACTGACATCATCATAATACTGTTGTGATAACACTATGTCCAATTTTACTTAACAAGAAAGTTACGACACAAATTATACACATATGGTAAAATCCCGGCCCTACTTAAGTCAGTGGGGATTTTGCCATTGACTTCACTGGAGCCACAGTTTCATCCCCATTTGGTAGTTATTTTTTTTAAATTCAATATCTTGCACATGTATATTTGTCTCAGGCATCACAAGAAGAAAGACAAGACACCAGGAACATGATTTAATGATGCTCCAATTTTATTAATTTAATCATATCTGGGAAATTATCTGGCAATAACTCATCCAATGCAGATCAACTTTCTTCTAGAATCTGTACCACTTGGAGAAGACTGCCTCAAGTCCTCACTCCTCCAAACCTTTAACCTGGTCCCAGCACCATTGCTGGGACCGCACCATCCTTCCCTCATACAAGAGTTGAGAGCATGGAGGAAAAGTGGTGGCCTCTCACTATACCAGACATTAAGAGCCACAATTTATGCCCCAGATTCTTTACACAATGCCCTTCCAGCTCCTGTTTATCAGGGAACCAGGATCCCTTTAAATAAGCATCTGCACTGGATGCCTGCCAAGGTACAAAAAGATGAACATTTTACTATCTCACTTACCACCTGGGAATAAAATCATGGCTCTGTTGAAATCAATGGGAGTTTTATTATTGACTTCAGAGAAGTCAAGACTTATCCCAGGTCTGTGGGTTCCTGAGGGGAAGATGAAAAAAATTCACATCACCCAGACCAACCTAGCAATGAAGGAAAAATTCCTTCCCAGCATACCTTCTGGGGGCCCAAAAGGTGATTCCCATGATGCTCAGAGCAGGACCCAGAAATCCAGTTCTATTGTAATCCCAAGAGTGTGGGGATGATGTGGGCTATTTCTCTCAGTTGCAGATTGGTATGTTAAACAGGGGAAAGGGCTTATAAATACTTCCCACGGCTGCACAGGAGCCTGGGTTACCACTGCACCCTTCAGTTTGACCAATAAACTCGGACTTCCTCCTGGTCACAATTAACTCATCCCTAAGCCCACAAGGAAGCACAGGTCCCCACACAGTCGGGGGCGGGGGGGAATCCTTAAAGGAGCCCCAGGATTTTTTTTCCTCTCACAATCCAAACAAAAGACTCCCCATATCTGAGACAGAGGAAGGAATGCAATAAGAACCATCTCTAACAAAAAAGGATCAGCACAGCTGTTACTAAATCAGCCAGGTAGAGGAGGCTCTCTTTTTAGCTTATCTGCAAGAGCTGCTGCATGTAGGCCACCTGGTCCAAGTTTAAGTTTTCAGTGTTGGTTATGAATATATATTCAGCCATATTTTAGCCGCACTAGAGACGTGGTGATAAGAAAGAAAGAAGTACTATTGGCATGGGGTACATTGTGAGGAATGGACTCCACAATGGAGGGCATCTTATAGAAACAAGTAGGAGAGAATAAGGGGGAGGGGTTTAAAATAAGCAAGTAGAGGGGAAGTTTATTTTGCTTACAATATAATGTAAACACGAACTTTATTTAAAAGTTAAACTACGGTTATTGGTTATGTTACAACCATTTCCTCAATACTTAGTTTTTTATTTAGTTAGATTATAAACTCTTTGGGAATGAAACAACAGGAAACAATGTAGGAACCACTAACTGGGCCAAGTTACTTTAGAGTATCGTATCACCAGCTACTCTCCTGAAGCACTGAGACAATATTGTGACAAATGTATAAACTAGGGCTGTCCAATCGATTAAAAAATGAATCACGATTGATTGCGTGATTAAAAAAATTAATTGCAATTAATCGCACTGTTAAACAATAATAGAATACCATTTGTATAAACATTTTTGGATGTTTTCTATGTTTTCAAATATATTGATTTCAATTACAACCCAGAATACAAAGTGTACAGTGCTCACTTTATATTTATTTTTATTACAAATATTTGCACTGTAAAAAACAAAAGAAATAGTATTTTTCAATTCACCCAATACAAGTACTGTAATGCAATCTCTTTAGCATGGAAGTTGAGCTTACAAATGTAGAATTATGTACAAAAAAAACTGAATTAAAAAAATGTAAAATTTTAGGGCCTGCAAGTCCACTCAGTACTACTTCTTGTTCAACCAATCACTTAGTTTGTTTACATTTATCAGAGATAATGTTGCCCGCTTCTCAGGGCGGGTGCAAGGATGTTTCGCGCCCTAGGCGAAACTTCCACCTTATGCCCCTCTCAAGCCTTGTGGAAGCCCTCCGCCCTAATGTGGCCCCCCGGGGCAGCTCCCCACCCACCTCCGCCCTGAGGCCACCCCCCCACAGCAGCTCCCCCCCTCCACCCTGAGGCGCCCACCCCCACGGCAGCTCCCCCCTCTGCTCTAAGGTGCCCCCCCCACGGCAGCTCCCCCCGGCCCGGGGAGCCATGTGGCAGTTCCTCGCACCAGCTCACCTCTGCTCCACCTCCTCCCCGAGCACTCCGTCGCCGCTCCACTTTTCCCACCTCCCAGGCTTGCGGCGCCAATCAGCTGTTTGGCACTGCAAGCCTGGAATGGAGAGAAGCAGAGCGGGGCAGAGTGCTCAGGGGAAGAGGCGGAGCAGAGGTGAGCTGGGGCAGGGAGCGGTTCCCCTGCATGCTGCGCCCCTCCCACTTACTTGCTGCAGGCGGCCCTCCCCACGCCCCCCTGCCCTAAGTCCTTCCGCTTAAATGCTGATGATGATGGGGGCAGCCGAAGATCTGGCCGCCGTGGTCACCACCGAAGGACCCAAAATGCCACCCCCCAAATGCTAGCACCCTTAGGACCGCTTAGGTCGCCTAATGGGTTGCACCGGCCCTGCTGCTTCTTGTTTCTCATGGCACTGTTGCAGCTGGCGAAGCAAGATATTTACGAGACAGATGCGCTCAAGATTCATATGTCCCTTCACGCTTCAACCACCATTCCAGGGGACATGCGTCCATCCTGATGATGGGTTCTGCTCAAGAACAATACAAAGCAGTCTGTTCATTTTCATCATCTGAGTCAGATGCCACCAGCAGAAGGTTGATTTTCTTTTTTGATGGTTTGGGTTCTGTAGTATCTGCATCAGAGCGTTGCTCATTTAAGACTTCTGAAAGCGTTCTCCACAGCTCATCCCTCTCAGATTCTGGAAGACACTTCAGATTCTTAAACCTTGGGTTCAGTACTGTAGCTATCTTTAGAAATCTCACATTGGTACCTCCTTTGCATTTTGTCAAATCTGCAGTGAAAGTGTTCTTAAAATGAACAACGTGGTGGGTCATCATCCGAGACTGGTATAACATGAAATATATGGAAGAATGCGGGTAAAACAGCAGGGGACATACCATTGTCCCCTAAGGAGTTCAGTCACAACTTTAATTAATGCATTATTTTTTTAATGAGCATCATCAGCATGGAAGCATGTCCTCTGGAATCGTGGCCGATGCATGAAGGGGCATACAAATGTTTAGCATATCTGGCACATAAATACCTTGCAATGCCGGCTACAAAAGTGCTATGCAAATACCTGTTCTCATTTTCAGGTGACATTGTAAACAAGAAGTGGGCAGCATTATCTTCAGCAAATGTAAACAAAGGTGTTTGTCTGAGCGATTGGCTGAACGAGAATTAGAACTGTGTGGACTTGTATGCTCTGAAGTTTGATATTGTTTTGTTTTTGAGTGCAGTTATGTTACAAAAATAAATCTACATTTGCATTTTCATGACAAAGAGATTGCACTATGGTACTTGTATGAGGTGAATTGAAAAATACTATTTCTTTTGTTTATCATTGTTACAGTGCAAATATTTGAAATAAAAAATAATACACACTGATTTCATTTACAACACAGAATACAATACATAAGAAAATGTAGAAAAACATCCAAAATATTAAATAAATTTCAATTGGTATTCTATTGTTTAACAGTGCGATTAAAACTGCGATTAATCGCAGTAATTTTTTTTTAATCGTGATTCATTTGTTTGAGTTAATTGTATGAGTTAACTGCGATTAATCAATAGCTCTACTATCAGATAATCAATATGTGTTTGTTTTAACAAAAGATGCTTACTTCTGTTCTAGGATTAGTCCCCCCATGCCAAGTTGTACTGTGTTAAAATGATCAAGTTTTGTTTACATCTTGTTAAAATACAGCATATTGCCTCCAAACTCTGTTCTCTGCGAAACAGTAAGAGCTTAGAAAGAAGCATAAAACTTTCTTTGTTAGTGAGCCAAGGATAAACTTTCTTACAGTTAAATAATCTTCCAAGAAACAAAAATACCTACTTACATTAAATGCACAAACGCATTAGTTAATGAACACTTGCTTCATTCACGATGCATCTTGTCAGGTAAGTTGCAGAGCTCCTAAAGCTTGTAGAAGAGGGCTTTCTTAGATTTCCTAAAGTGTGTAGGAGAAGGGCTCCATTCTGCATGAGGGAGAGGGTATCAGGAGTGGGCCACAAAGCTGATTGTGATTCCAAAAGCTCCAATCTCCCAATTTTCCCTTTTATTAAAGGAAAAAATAAACTGCACCAGATTGAAACCTGACTTTCCGCATGATGGGGGAGGCAGAACCAAGGATATAGTGGCCCCATCCCCCTGCAGCTACCCACAGGATGGGTTGCCCACATAGGGAAGTAAGGGTGATGCCTTATGCCATCTTATGCCCTTGCATGACTTGTATGACATATAAGGATTTGCCCCTTAAATATATATGTGCAACATCTTGTATCTTTTAATCATGTTTGTATATTTACATTATTTTTATTGCTATAATGACTTAAATTGACTATTAGGGCCCAGTTTGGCATGCCTGTTCCCCGCTTGGCTGGGGAATTCCAGGGGAAGGACTAATATCTAACCAAGTAAAAAATCTGAAAATCTGAAGAAGAGGAGGCCTTTGTTTTTACGGCTTCAAAGCCACAAAGATCACTAATTTTGAGATGATTAAAAATTTAGATAAACTAAAATTTAGATAGCTCAGCGTGATCTATGGCTAAAACATTTCTCTGTATCTGCAGTGTTCTGAGGCACTTTTCAGATTGATTAAAGGAAACTAACAGTAAATGTTACTGTGCAACCATGAAATTATCTTTAAAAATTACCTCTATTTTCAGCTTTAAACTGTTGCTAATAAAGTTATTTTTCTCAATTATATTCTTTGCAGTGTATCACAAAATAGTAAATTAAAAATCTTACCTCGGCAAATGATGTAAGTGAGAAGATGTGATGACTTTATTCACATACTGCTTCACTACCATAGTTTGTACACTGTTATGACATGAAGACGATGATGAAGTTAAGAATTCATTATTTCTTTGTGATGCCTCAAAAGTTGGACTGCAAGGTACATGAGCACTCACTGGCCTTTTGTCATTTGCCATTTCCTGTTTAGAAATGTCAAAGGCAGTAATTAAAATTAATACAGAGGTTTTTTTCCATTAATAGTTACAACTGAAACTCTTTGATTAATTAGCATGAACCCAGTCCAGTAGTGTCTTTTCACATGAGTAATCTAACTGAAGCCAGTATGAAACATAGTGGGTTTCTGAACATAGTAATGTTCAGTTTGGATGAAGGCAGATTGTATTTTGTATGTATTTACATTCTTAGGGAACAGAATTTGGAGATGGTGAGGAGCAATAGCAATTTGGAGGCTTAAAGAGAGAGAGAGGTGGAGGGATAAAAAAGTCTTCTCTATGGAGCTAGACTGGTGGATTTATCCAGAAATCCTAAAGGCTTGTTTTTGAGGTTTTGTAACTTACTAACAGTTTATTGTTGAAATTAATTTGGAAGGAATATTATTTCATTTATTATGAAATGTTATTGTGGAAGCTATATGCAAGACTTTCCAAAGTATAAGATTAAAGTGTTAAAAGATTCTTGCTTTTATATATACATAAAGCTAACAGAAGGAGAACCAATTAGAGTATGGTAATGAATTGCTCATGCTCAACCATGCAAAATATCAGAGTCAAAAGTTTATGTCTTGATCCCAAGAAGTGCTGAGCACTCACAACTCCTGTTAAATCAATGGGAGCAGTAGATGCTCGGCAACTCTTAGAATCAGGCATTTACAGATTAAGGCCCCAGTCCCACAAATAATTACTCTCATGCTTAATTTAAAACATGTATGTAGCCCCATTGGCACCAGTGAGACTACTCACATATATACGTCTTTGCAGGTTTGGAACTTTTTGTATATGTTTCAAATAAATATTATTTATTTCCAGAATGCAGAAACTGTGGAGCAGATCCTCATCTGCTGTATGTAGATTTCTACCTATTTTAGTCTTCGGAAGAATGTGGGAGATATCAATATTTTTTTAAAAAAAATAAATATTGTGTGTCTCTGTCTACATGAGCAGTATCATGCTGTCTCTTACACAGAAGCAAAGAGTTAACTCAATCCTGGATGGTTTTATAGATCTCCAGGAAGGGAGATAATGACTCTAACTCAACTGCCAGTGTTTAATGTACAAATCCACTGCTGGAATTCTACCTCTGGCCTCCTTAGTAAGATGCTTAAACTGGATTGATTAGGATCAGGAGTCCCACAATAGACAAAGTAACTTTGAGATGGATAAAAAAGCTGATTTCAGAGTGGAGAGACACTGACTGAGGGTCAGACTGAGGAAGAGACTGCAGGTATGAAGTCTGCCTCACCCAGCTCCAATACTGGAAGTACCTGGGACACAAGGGACCTATTTAAGCTTACAAGGAAAGACTAAGGTTTAAGTAAGATAACATGTGTATGGACCTTTTGTTGTTTTAATCCTTTTCCTCTGTGTTTGGTACATGCCTGAGGATAAGTAAATAATACTTTGTTTCAAAGAGGCTGTTTTGAGTCACTGTATTTTCGTACTGATCATAGGCTCCCAAAGAGAAGTCTAAACAGGAATCAAAACCCAACTAGATCTGCTGGGAAACACTTGGTAAATAGGGGTTCAAAGACCTGGAGACTCAGTCAAAGAGTGGATTGAATTGCGGGATTCGCCTCTGACCGAAGTTCAGACATAGCCCTGTCACTTGGAAAGGGTGCCCACCCAGAGACTGAGAGAGGGTACAGCTCATCCTGAACTGTGATAAACCTACTGTGTGCAAAACATTAATTTTCTTGTAGCCACTTCTATTAAAATGGGGAACTGAAGGTAAGGTGCAACACCTGTAGTTCAGAATTCAAAACGATCTGCTTCTCATGTTCTTATAACGGTTTTGGTCACTTACCAAAAAATAATAAATAACAATAATAATACCACTACCTAACGGGAAAGCTAAAGCAAACTTAATTAATCCAAGAATTTATAAAATCCCTTTTACAAATGAGGCTACTGACATTTTTTAAAGCAAGCCAGATTTAGCACTATAGCTGTATAAAAACTAACAACCCAGCGGATAGCAATAATTTCAGCATTTGCAAACGTTTTCTTTGTTTGCAGTGTGAACCCCTAAAAACACAGGCTAAATAAAAAAAATCACCACCTGAGAAGGATTTTTGAAATCAGGCCCTTTAAGGTATAGTTTATAATCACTCAGGGCCATATTCTGCCACCCTATATCATGCTGAGTAGTATCTTACCCCTTAAATAGTCCCAATGGAATTAATGGGAGTATCTGTATAGAAAGGCATGACTCAAAATGCCCATGGTGGCAGAATCTGGTCCTTAGAAAATGGAACAAGAAGTCTTTATTCTTTGTTTCTTTATTCTTAGAAATATCCTTGAACCGACTGTGATACAAGTTGTTACTCTTTTCCTCAATGTGGCAGGTGAGGCGGCTTCAGGGACTTAGTCAGGGAGCAGGCCAGCAGGTGGTTCGAGCAGGTCTGCCCTTGACACTCTTTCTAGCCCTTTTAGGCCTCTGGAGGTATGTCTACAATGCCATGTAAGCTCAGGGTTAGCAGAACTTGAGTTAGCAGACCATGGGTTTGTTAATCTAGGACTTGATGGTCTACACTCATTTGTAACTCCAGGTTAGGAACTGTTGAGCCCTGGGTCCCAACGTGGTGCTCCAGCGTCTACAGTGCATTATGTTGGCCTGAGTCCAACCACCCATAACCCAGACTTCCTAGCACCCTCCCAAAGTGTGGCCACTCTAGCCCTTTGTTTGTGATGCAGGAAAATCTGACTGCCCACCAAAACTGACTGTCCAGAGGACAAAGAAAGTCAGCCAGTGGGATTGTGGAATACTTTTGGCAGACTCCCAGAGCATGAGTCCAGTAGGGCTGCATCTACACTGCAAAACAATAGGGCTTGAACCCTGGGTCCTGGCTTGACTCAGGCTTGGACTTTCCACCCTCGTGGGGTCCTGGGACCGTGGGTCCAAGCCCTGGGTTAGCACAATTTTTGTGAAGATGGAAGGGGATTAGGCTTGACCCTCAGTTCGAATCTGGGCTTACAACAGAGTGTAGACATACCCTGAGATGAGTCCTGTTGGTAGCCTGGCCTGCGCACAGTGGTGTCCTGGTGCCAGTATGTCCAGCACAGGGCAAAGAAGACCTGATAGACACTGTCAAAGTCAAGTTTTATTTCCTGCTATCTCCTGTATAAAAACTCAGAGGGGTAGCCGTGTTAGTCTGGATCTGTAAAAGCAGCAAGGAATCCTGTGGCACCTTATAGACTAACAGACGTATTGGAGTCTATAAGGTGCCACAGGATTCTTTGCTGCTTGCATAAAAACTGAATTTCAATCAGTTCTTGTCTTTGTCACCTCTTTGCAGAAAAACTTCTGAAGGGTCCAGTCCTATTGTGGGACTTGCACAGTGTGAGGCCCTGATATACTGACATCTAAAAAGAGGTGAAAGATTTCATAGTTCAACCTGTTGCTCTCACAACTCCTACTTTAAAAACAAACTTCTCCAGTATTAATGCAGAATATCTGACATTTTGCTACGTAGATCTACTGAATGTGTAGTGTATTTAATAAATGTTAGTTATACCATAAAATGCTTATAATTTGTATGATACTGTATTTCTCTATAGTAATAGTTATAACAGTGCACTACACTTCATCATGTGACACCTTGATTACTGCAACCTTCTACCTACATTCTGGCCTTGACTAGTGTGTAGAGTCCTTCACAGATACAAAATTTGTATCTGCATCCTATCCACAATCTGAAAAAACTGTCTGTGGATATTGCAGGGCTGTACCAAGCCCCTGACCCCCAGCCATCCCTTAGAGACCTCCTGCCCTGCCACCTGTTCCACACCTGCCATACTGTCTTCCCTGCTCTGGGCAGGGAAGCTACAATTTTGGGCCCTCATATGCAGTGCCACCCTCCCAATGGAGGGCTCGGACACCCTCATGCAGTCGCAGTGACCCAGCTGGGACAGACAGCAGTGACAACTATTCTCATGGTGCCCGCCATTGCCACCTGCTAGTTTAAAGTACAACACCTCTTTCAAAATGGTGCTTGTCTCACTACACAGGAGCACAGTGTGTGTCTACCCTTATGGGTATGTCTACTCTTCTGGGAGTTGTAGTTTACCTCCTCCAGCCGAGTAAGCTGGGGACTGCAACTCCCAGAATGTCCAGTGGGCTATTGCCACATATCACAGCCAACTGCTACGTGATTCAGAGAGCTGGGTTGAAGCCTGAGGGCTGGGTGACAGCCACTCTGTTTGTGTGTGCTGCAGACTTATGCACAGATACAAAATTTGTAACCACATCTGATCCATAATCCGCAAAAATGGTGGATATCCATGGGTTTGCAGGGCTCGACTGGTGTGACCTTTACCCTCCTCAAGTTCATTTAAAAGGCAGCTGCTAAGATAATTTTCTTTACCCATCATTTTGATAACATCTTTTCCCCCTTTGAATCAATCCATTTGCTTCCCTTCTCTGCTACCTCAAATTATTGTCTTTATCTTCAGGGCCTTTCACAGTTTAGCTCTGCCCTACTTACTGACTCTATTATCTCACACAGTGTTGTCATCATCTCCCTGGATTTCCTCATCAATGCTAGCATTGAAGATACTTTTCACCTACAGAACCTTCATGCTTTCTTCCATGCTGTCCTGTATGAATGGGTCATCCTCCTCAAAAGATTGATAAAGCTGCTACTCTATTCTTCAAATCCCTCCTAGATTCGCTTCTACAGAATACTGCCAAATTATAATGGCTATGCAGGTGATGTGCTAAGATTATTGCTACTGATCTGCTCATTTGTCTCCATTCACAAACAGCTACAACAAAATCTCTATACCTACAAATTGTGTACAAGGCTAGTCTATTAAAAAATCACCTTGAATTGCTGTTACCCTGTCCTCCTCCCTCCTCTCCTTCCTTCCCGCTCAACCCCTCTCTGCTTTTGTTTGTTTCTTCTTTTCATTACTACTTTCCTTTACATCTTTTCACAAATAGAATGTTAGTTCTTTGGAGAAAGGACTGTCTGCAGTATATGTCTGTACAGAGTCCAGCACAATGGGGACTCAACCTGGAGGCACTACTGTAATCCACATAATAAACAACAATAATAAGGAAGAGCCAATACATTCCATAATCCACAGAAGTGTATACAAACTGGGTATCTGAAATACGGTTTTATGTTAAAATTGTTTACTCTTGTAGTCTATAATAAGAAGGCAAGAAATACAAATTGCAATTACTAATTTATTTATTTTCTACATTTTTTCATTTTACCATAGTTATCTTCTGTAATTAAAAATGAAACAAAATAACATGTCTCTCAAACATGCATTTCAACCACTGAATGTTCCTTAGAGGACTGTCCTTTTGAAAACAGCTCTGCTATGTGACTAGTCTTGCAATTGTTATTCTGTCCTAGCTCAAACAAAACTGGAATAGAATACAATGGGAGTTTTGCCTGAGCTAGGACTAAGGACTTCAGGAATGTGTTTTCAGATAGTGATGGGCAGTACAGTAGGCAGAGATATCAGACATATTTAATGGTAATGGTCAGAGGCAATTAAGTAGATTTAACTGTTCTTTATACCAGAAAATACTACTTTTTTGAAGAAGAAACTACAACATAAAACAAATGTTAAACAAAAGTATGGTAGAATTCGTTCTATACTTCCAAAGAAAATAAGTGCATCAAAGCCAATTAGCCCAATGCCCTCTTCCCACAAACACATGGGAATATACCCAATTATCTTGAAAAAAAGCCAATTAAAAATAAAATGAATAATCTGAATACCAAAACTTCTAGAATTCATTTGATGATTATATTTCTCCTGAAGCTGCTGTTAATGTAAACTGTGAAATACTGTCGATCTATCATGTTTATAAGCATCATAGACAACATACCCATTCCTCTGTTGTCTTTAAACGTTATATTGCAGTTTGCATTAACAAGTAATCAAAATGACATTAAACATGCCTATTTTTCTAATATAGGTCTTCAGATAACATTTTGAATCTTCAAAAAACTGAATATTCATTTTAGGTACATCAGGATAAACACAGTTAGTCACAGGGATTCTTTTCTTTATTGTGCCATTACAAAAAAAAAAAAAAGAAAAAGAAAAAGAAAAAAAGGTGGTATGTTTATAGAATTAGAAATGTAGGGCTGGAGGGGAGCTCAAATGTAATGTGGGACTATGTCAAAAGATATGTCTACAGTTTCCCCCCATCTACTAGGTCAGTAACCCTGTCAAAGAAAGAAATTGAGTTAGTTTGGTATGATTTGTTCTTAACAAATCCATGTTGGCTCTTATCACCCTATTATTCTCTAGGTGCTTACATATTAATTGTTTAATATTTGGTTCCAGTATCTTTCCAGGTACTGAAGCACAGCTGACAGGTCTATATTCTCCTGAGTCCCCTTTGTGCCCCTTTTTAAAGACAGGTACTATGTTTGCCCTTCTCAAGTCCTCTGAAACTAGAGTGACCAGATGTCCCGATTTTATAGGGACAGCACCTATTTTGGGGTCTTTTCCTTATATAGGCTCCTATTACCTCCCTCCTCCCCCACATCCCGATTTTTCACACTTGCCATTAGTCACCCCATCTAGAACTTTCCCATCCTTCATGATTCTTGAAGGTAATGGCTAACAGTTCAGACATTCCTTTAGCTAGTTCCTGAAGTGCCGTAGAATGAATTTCATCAGGCCCTGCTGACTTTAATACATCTTACTCATGATTAACAGCAATTCATTACATGGGTGTGCAGTATGTGAATGTGGACAGGAGTGGCTGAGAGAAAGGAGTTCCCCCCCTTGCACAATCAACATAAGTTCCAGGCACAACTGGAGTCTTGGCACTCAGGGGATCAATGGGGTCTCTTCCATACTGTCCCAGAAGTGCATATTGTTGGTCTATGTATTGTTGGCCCTTAGAAAAAAAATCAAAATATAAGATCGTTTGTTTTACATTCTTTTGTAATTTTAAAATGGGTCAGGTCACAAATTGAATATGACCTATTACTGTGGCAACCCTGCAGGACTAGTTGGATTATAATGCTGGGTATATACGTTTGAGATGTCATTCTCAATCTAATGAAGAGTGAAATGTTGCTGGTGAATAGGTTTGTCACCATGCATTCTTTTCCACTACACTTACTAATGTGGAACCTTTGAAGGCAAGAGCCAGGTTAAGAACGTTGATGTCCTTTTCAACCATGCCCAAGTGCCAGACTTGGTATGGAAATGTTTTTACTGGTTGTATAATTTCTGTAGGCAATCCTTTTGATTACCTTTTTCTCCAGAGAATGAGGTTTGATTATTTTAAATCCCTCATAGTAGTCACTTAAATTCTGTGCAGAATGCAACAGAACATCTGTTCACAGGACTGAGCACACTTATACTGATGTCCATCCTGCAATATTTATATTACCTGTCTATACAGGGTCTAATGTTGCACCAGCTGGACTCAGAAGGACTTCAACGATTGAGTTCAATGGAAGCAGAAGTAATGTAGGCCAATAATTATAGAGTAATAGAATCACAGAATGTGAGACTGGAAGGAACCTCAAGAAGTCATCTAGTCCATCCCTCTGAGCTGAGGCAGGACCAAGTATATCTAGAGCATCCCTGAGAGGTCTAACCTGTTCTCAAAAACCACCTATTGCAGAGATTCCACAACCTCCGCTGGAAACCTATTCCAATACTTAACTATACTTATAGTTAGAACATTTTTTTCCTATGTAAACTAAATCTCCCTTGCTGCAGATTAAGCTGATTACTTCGGGGAACATGAAGAACAATTGATCATCATCCTCTTTATAAGAACCTAACATATTTGAAGACTGTTTTCAGCTCCCCCTCAGTCTTCTTTTCTCAAGACTAATCACACCTAGTTTTAACACTTTCCTCCTAGGGCAGGTTATCTAAGCTTTTTACCATTTTTATTGCTCTCCTCTGGACTCACTTCAGTTTGTCCACATCTTTCTTGAGCGGTAGCACCCAGAACTGGACACAGTACTCCAGCTGAGGCTTCACACGTGTGGAGTAGACAGGAACAATTATCACTTGTGTCATACATATGAAACTCCTGTTAATACACCCTTGAATGATACTAGCCTTGTTTTGCAACTGCATCATATCGTTGGCTCATATTGAATTTGTGATCCACTATAACTAGAGCTTTGTGTCTGTCACAGAGGTCACAGAAGTCACGGATTCTGCAGCGGCCAGTGTGCATGACCTCAGGGCTGTGCAAGCAGCAAGCTCTGGGGCAGCTGCTCAGGTGGCCCCAGGGACAGCCACACAAGCTGATGCTGGAGTAGCTCTGTGGACAGCTACTGGCTGCTGCTTGGGCTGTCCTGGGCAGTTGGTCCTGGGGACTGCCTGAGAAGCAGTCCCAGGCGCGGCTAGAGCAGGTTCCCCGAGCAACTGCTGCTTTGGCGGCTCCAGGCAGCGGTCCCCGTGGCAGCCGGAGCAACTACTGCTTTAGCAGCCCGACAGCTAGTGCTGCTGGCCGTCGGCCCCTTTCTGCAGCAGCGGCTCCCCAGGACACGCCCCCCAGCAGTGGCTCCCACAGCAGGCCTCCCAGGGTGACCCCCGCAGCAGCCACCGCCCAAAGATTTATTCAGGGCTATTTATAGTATAAGTCATGGACGGGTCACAGGCTGTGAATTTTTATTGCCCATGACCTGTCCAAGACTTTTACTAAAAATACTGTGACTAAATCGTAGCCTTAACTATATCCCCTAGATCCTTTTCAGCAGTGCCTAACCCAGGGGTGGCCAACCTGCCTAACCCATGGGTGGCCAACCTGTGGCCCCAGAGCCGCATGCGGCTCTTCAGAAGTTAATACGTGTCTCCTTGTATAGGCACCAACTTCGGGGCTGGAGCTACAGGCGCCAGCTTTACAATGTGCTCACTGCTCAACCCCTGGCTCTGCCACAAGCCCTGCTCCCACTCCACCCCTTCTTGCCCCCTCCCCTGAGCATACTGTGCCCTCGCTCATCCCCTTTCCCCCCACCCCCCACCCCCCTCCTGAGCCTCCTGCACACCACAAAACTGCTGATTGAGAGGTGTGGGTTGAGAGTGGGAGGCGCTGATCGGCGAGGCTGCAGGTGGGTGGAAGGCGCTGGGAGCGGAGGAGGAGGGGAGGAGCTGATGGGGTGTTGCTGATGTATAATTGTGGCTCTTTGGCAACCCCAGGATCAGGCTGAATATATGAATATGGTAACACCTGTTTATAAAATACATGTTAAAACCAAAAAAATATATATGGTATATTTCTTTGAAAAGCTGTTCTCTATCTCAGAAACAGCCTAAATACTATTTAATGTTGTTGCTGTGTTAACAACAGGAGAATAAAACCCAAACAATTTCCCCTCAACATGTTTCCAAGTTTTTCATATACACGTTTTATATGTAATGAGCTATTATGTCCTTTTCTCAGTTCAAATTATCCCCACTCTCCTTTTACACCATTTTGTACTTCAGTGTGTGTAAATAAGAGATGCTCAATTAGCTACAGGTAAGAGAAATCTTGCACAAGTAACCTAAAATTTTCTACTTTTAGAGTGCTTGACTTTGCAACCTTAAAGTTCTTTTAACATAGATTTTTGTAATTAATTTTCTAAGATTTTAAATAGCAAACTGAAAAAACCCAGAAATTTAATTATGTAGAACTACACCGATCCCTACGTGGGTGAGCATCAGGATTGGAACCTTTAGGTCCAGTGCACAGATCTCTACTTTTTCAGCTAACATAGTAACTAGTGGCAATAGTGGGCTTTTATGCTCTATGTGGCCCAATCACTACAGATGAATAAGACATATATCGGTATTTTGCCAGTGGGTATCACAGCTATTTGTTGACAGGCAGAGGAACACTGAGACTCAGGAATCCTGGGTTCAATTCCAGATTCTGAAGAGTAGAATAGTATAGTGTTTATAAACCCTTCTGCCCCTACCCCCACCCTGTTCCTAACCCCCGCCCCATTCTACTCCTGCCCTGCCTCATCCTCCTGTCCCTAGCAGCTCTTGTCCTCAGCCCTTGCTCCCTTATTCTTATCTCTTTCCTTTAGCTTTTGCCCATTCCCCGTTTGTACCCTCCAGTCCCACCTCTTTCTGCTCCTATCATCGATCCCAGACCCTACCTTGTTCCACACTGTGCTCCTATACCCCTCCTCCCAACTCTTATCTTCCTCTGCTCCTTTCCTCCCCTTTCTCAGCTCATGTCCTTGTCTCATCTCTACTTCTATCTCCCTCTCTCCCACTACTGCCCTTGTCCCTATTATGCTTCTATCGCTAGCCGATGTTCTTTTTCCCTCTGCTCCTATATTATCTCCCTTCTGCTCCTGCCTCATTCCTTGTTCCCCATCTGCTTCTTAACCCTTTACATTTGAGTCAGGCTACATTCTCTATATCCTCCATGCTGCGTGGGTGCTAGCAGGAGGCATGGCGAGCACAAGAAAGACAATTTCCCTGATCTTAGCTGAGGTATCCCATGCCACAGTGACTCCTGGCAGCTGGGAGGTGCAACCAGGGCTTTGGAGTGGAGCCTGGAGCTGGAGCAGCTCCGGAGCAGCGGAGCTGCAGGTTTTTGCCTGGAGCTGGAGTGGAGCCAGTGCACAGCTCCAAAGCCCTGAGTGCAACTGTAGGGAAAGCCCGGCTCATCCCCGTAATCATGGGATAGAGCATGCTCAGGCTCTCTGTTGAGATTCTTCATGCACAGTCTGTTTGCATGTAAGAGCTCTGTGGGGATGGAGCATACTCAGTGCAGATGGAGTCTACAGAGAATTTAGCTGCCAATTCTGATGACCCTCTACTGAGTATGTGCAAACTGTGTTTTTTCAGAGGCTTATAACTTGGTAAAATTTGAGGATATTTTCTTGGGGGCTGCTAAAGGAACATCTCTAACACCCCCGCCAAAACATGGAAGTGCTAGTGCTTCTCAATGAAATAACTATAAGATTTTTCAACATAGACAAAGTAACATATTTTACCTAATCTCATTCTTGGAAACAGCGGAACCATTTTAGTGGAAATTCCCTGCCCGCCCCCCCATCCCTCAAAAAACCTATAAGGTAGATACCCTAAGGTAGATACCCTAAATGGAAAATTTCAGCCCCAACAGTTAAAGGGATTTTTTAATGGAAAGTGATAAGCAACCTTAACTACAGCGGTTAACTACCATCTCTTCTTATAATAATATAAATTCTTTATGAGGTGGGAAACAATCTACTGAAGGTAAGACTACTGCACACAATCCCTACTGCCCAACACAACAATAGATTAAATTTAGTGCAGACAAGATTAAAATAATGCAAGTTCAAAATAACACTTTGAAGTACTCATACTAAGTGCCATTATACAGAGTTCAAATAAAACATCTGCCTAATATACATATTAAGATTGCCAAGCGATTAAAAAAATTAATTGTGATTAATCAAACTATTAATTTTAGAATACCATTTATTTAAATATTTTGTATGTTTTCTACATTTTCGAATATATTGATTTCAATTACAACACAGAATACAATGTGTACAGTGATCACTTTACATTTATTTTGGATTACAAGTATTTGCACTGTAAAAAACCAAAAGAAATAGTATTTTTCAATTCACCTAATATAAGTACTGTAGTGCAACCTCTTTATCATGAAAGTTGAACTTACAAATATAGAATTATGTACAAAAAAACTGCCTTCAAAAATAAAACAATGTAAAATTTTAGAGCCTTCAAGTCCACAAAGTCCTACTGCTTGTTCAGCCAATCGCTAAGACAAACAAGTTTATTTACATTTGTAGGAGATAATGCTGCCCGCTTCTTGTTTACAATGTCACCTGAATGTGAGAACAGGCATTCACATGGCACTGTTGTCACCAGCGTCATAAGATATTTATGTGACAGATGTGCTCAAGATTCACATGTCCCTTCATGCTTCAACCACCATTCCAGGGGACATGCATCCATGGTGATGACTGGCTCTTCTCAATAACAATCCAAAGCAGTGCGGACCAATGCATGTTTATTTTCATCATCTGAGTCAAATGCCACCAGCAGAAGGTTGATTTTCATTTTTGGTGGTTCGGGTTATAGTTTCCACATTGGAGTGTTGCTCTTTTAAGACTTCTGAAAGCATGCTCCACAGCTCATCCCTCTCAGATTTTGGAAGGCACTTCAGATTCTTAAACCCTGTGTTGAGTGCTGTAGCTATCTTTAGAAATCTCACATTGGTACCTTCTTTGCGTTTTATCAAATCTGCAGCGTTCTTAAAGAGTTCTTAAAATAAACAAAATGTGCTGGGTCATCATCTGAGACTGCTATAACATGAAATATATGGCAGAATGCAGGTAAAACAGAGCAGGGGACATCTTCTCCCCCAAGGAGTTCAATCACAAATTTAATCAATGCAATTTTTTAAAATGATGTCGTCAGCATGTATCAGAGGGATAGCCGTGTTAGTCTGGATCTGTAAAAGCAGCAAAGAATCCTGTGGCACCTTATAGACTAACAGACGTTTTGGAGCATGAGCTTTCGTGGGTGAATACCCACTTTGTCATCAGCATGGAAGCATGTCCTCTGGAATGCTGGCCAAAGCATGAAGGAACATCCAAATGTTCAGCATATCACCTTGTACCTTGCAATGCCAGCTACAAAAGTGCCATGCAATTGCCTGTTCTCACTTTCTGGTGACGTAAATAAGAAGAGGGCAACGTTATGTCCTGTAAATATAAATAAACTTGTTTGTCTTAGCGATACAAGAAGTAGGACTAAGTAGAGTTGTAGGCTCTGAAGTTTTACTTTTTTTTTTTAGTGTAGTTATGTAACAAAAAAAAATCTACATTTGTAATTTGCACTTTCATGACAAAGAGATTGCACCACAGTATTTGTATAAGGTGAACTGAAAAATACTATTTTTATAATAATTTTAACAGTGCAAATATTTGTAATAAAAAATATACACTTTGATTTCAATTACAACACAGAATACAATATATGTGAAAATGTAGAAAAACATCCAAAATATGTAATAAATTTCAATAGGTATTATATTGTTTAACAGTGCAATTAAAACTGCGATTAATCACAATTAATTTTTTTGAATTAATCACGAGTTAACTGCGATTAATTGACAGCCCTAATTGATGGCATTCCTTCACTGTGAATACTGCAGTCAGATATGGTCATCCCATCTCAAAAAAGAAGTAGCAAAACAAAAAGGATCCTGACAAGGGAAATGAAAATTATAAGAGGCATGGAGAGATTTCCATATAAGGAGAAATTGAAAAGATAAGAAGTATCACGTTTACAGAGGAGGCAAATATGAGGTTATGTGTTAGAGTTATATAAAACAATGAATACTATAGAGATCATTCTCATCATAATACAAAATCAAGGAGACATTGTTACAAGTCATAATTAACACACGGAGCTCACATTACTAAGACAAAAAGTTAAGCAAGATTAAAAAAAATGATTAGTTATTTAAATAAACAATGAAAACCATCAATCTTCATGCTTTAAGATAGAAGTCATCCTCTAACAGCTCGGGGTTAGGAAGAAATTTCCCCAAAGTCATGTTGCAAAATTATGCATCAGATGTTTTTACATCTCTCTCAGAAGTATCTATCCTCAGAAGCACCTTGAATGCAGTGTAGCGTAGTGGACTGAGCACCAGAAAGGGACTCTAAATACATTGATTCTATTCCTGGCCTACTAGATAACCATGGGGAACTCATTTCACTGCCTTAGTTTCCCCATCTATAAAATGAGGATGATAATAATACTGAACTCCTTTGTAAAATGTTTTAAAATCTACTGATGACAAGTGTTATATAAGAGCTACATACTATTACTGGGAAGTGTCAGAGCCAAGGCAGCCTAACCCAACTAAATGAACCATAGATCTGAACTAGGGTGGCTATGACAATTCTTATGTTCCTAAATTGAGCTAGATGAAGGCACAGAATAACAAATGTGCCATGACTCCGAATGTGTAACTTATATATATAAAAAAAGGACTATGGTGCTTGTACCATAGGGCAAAAAAAACAAAAGTTTCTGATTAATATTTTCTGATGTGGGATAGACTGTGGTGGACCACATGCCAACTTAGTAACTTGGACTACATACCCCTGAAGTGGAGAAAGGGGAAGTGATAACCCGTCTTACACTTTGTACATTTCTGTGTGAGATAACTGAGCCCTGGGAACGTGTCCTATATTTCTCCCTTTCCCACAATCTGAAACAGGATGTAGAGCCAAAAACCTACAGTAAGAGCATTAAGGTTGAAAAGTCAAGCACATACAAGTTAGGAAATGCCAGAGTTCAAGTTTCCTGTACAAACTTAATTTGGCACAGTCTTTAAATACATGATCACATACCACATTTTCCAAAGGATGTCTGCCTCACTCGGTCCATGAGATGGACCTGCACGGGGGATGAACCAAAGTGGTGTAAGGGATGATGCAGGGGCTTGCAGAAAGAGTAAGCATGGTCTTGCGGTTAAAGCAGATAAATGCCCCTTGGAGAATTGGATTCTATCATTGCCTGTGTCACAGACTCCCTATGTGATACAGGGCAAACCACAGAAACTGAAATTTTCACAAGTGGTTATTGTGTGTTATCAATTTTCTGGGTAACCAACCTGGGACATCTATTTGCAGAAATGCCGAGTACTCACAGTTACAGCTGAGGTCAAGGTGAGCTCCGCACTGAACATATAAAATGTTAAAACACTAAGTATTCTATAAAATTAGACCCTAGTATTCTCAAATTGGGTCCTTAAGGTGCATGAACAATCGCAATACTGGTATTTCCTAACCTTTGAGTGCTTGATTTTGCAAATCAATGTTCTTTAATTTTTTTTTAACATAATACATTATAATAGGTAACTACTGAAATGGCTCAAAATTACTTCCTATGCTCAAACATAAACTAGAGACTTCTTATGGAAAAAAATGCATAGATAGTTTAGCTAAATAAAGACAAAAACTAAGTCATGCAATCATTCAAATGATTATATCTCACTGAATTTTCCTGTTTGCTCTTACTTCACCTGCATCACATTCGACAAGGTAATAATTTATGATAATCATATGAAAATATACAATTAATATTCATCACCTCTCATTTCTCATCACTTTAGATGATCAGTAATGCAGAGTGAAAATACTGTCAGATTTCTAATTGCTTTGTAATGGGCCTGAAACAGGGAAATCATTAAAGACAAACAATCTGTCACTTGTCTGTTACCTTAACTATCTATCATTATAAAAGAAAACTCATTAAAGAAATTGCTAATGAGCTACAAAAGACTGTACTGAATGTGTCCCGCTGTACACTTTTCAAGAATACTGTAAATCACTTAAATAATTCCCAAGACATTTTCAATCATTTTTGGGGAGATTTATTGGAAAACATATTTTGGGGGCATTTTTTAAAAGCTACTTGTTCTCATCATCATGACATTTATTCTATCATATAACAAATCTCCTTGGAGACAAACTTCATTTTTCTTTATGCCAGTGATAAATTTGAGCCAATTAAAGCCAATTTTTGAGGGTCTGATCACCCACAACCCTGATTTATTATGTTCTCTTTTAAAAAAAAGCAAAACAAAAAAATTCCACCTTGCATTAATCCATTTAAAGTTTTGAAAATCCTACACCTTCCAAGGGTTTTCTGCAGCCTGATGAACAACCCTTACTTAATCTTGGCATACTCACTGATCTAACTTTATGCAATACCGATTACAAATAGTTGTCTATTGTGGTAGACAAAAGAGTCATTTTCAGGAGAGGGAAATCAGGATTCAGCACTTCCAATATGAACTGTTTGACTGAACTGTCTACTACAGATGTAATGGAAAAGCCAGTTCGGGAAAAATCCTGCTCCCCTTACTCAGAAAACAACAGTCACATTGAAAGCAGTAGGCCAGAAATCCCAGTGGTGAGACTAATACTGAAATCCTACAAGCAGTTCTGGCATCCATATTTTAAAAAGAATGTTGAGAAATTAGAGCGAGTGCAGAAAAGAGCTACAACAGTTATTTAAGGTCTGGCAAAATGCCTTAGAGAGTCTTAGAGAGAAGTGCTCAGTCATATTGAAAAGAAGACTGAGAGGTGACTTGATTACAGAATATCATAGGGAGAAAATACCAGGTACTAAAGTGCTCATTAATCAAGTGGAGAAAGGCATAACAAGAACCAATAGCTGAAAGTTCAAGACAGACAAATTCAAATTCAAATATACAGACTTTTAACAGCAAGGGTGATTAACCATTTGAACAAACTATGAAGGGAAGTGGTGGATTCTCCATCTCTTGATGTGTTCAAATCAAGATTGGATGCCTTTATTGAAGACATGCTATAGTCAAACACAAGTTATTAGGTTCAATATGGGGTAACGGAGAAATTTAATGACGTGTGATATACAGGAGGTCAGATTAGGATTTAAACTCTATGAATCTATTAATCCTGCTCATTCTGAAGTCAATGGGACTGCCTGGATGAGTGGAGAGCAGGATATGGCTTTACATCAGTAAATAAAAATTTAAATAAATATGAAAAGATTTTGGCTTATAGGTCAAGAATCAGGAAAACAACCCTATTAAGGACTGTACTAAATCATATGCATAAAGTTAAGCACGTGCTCACTTGAACAGGGATGGACACACTTAAGTGCTTTCCGTAATTTGGGCCACAGGAATGAAATACACTTTTTAGCTCTTCAGCTATAAAAATTTTCTATCAAATTTCTAATTCCTCAAAGCATACATATTTTATTTCCTCCTTGTCTTGAGAGCCTTTTTGTACAGGGTCGTAAATAAACCAGAGTCTCTATATTTCAGAAAGATCTATCTTTTCATATTTTGTACAACCAATGCTGTTCCTTTACATGTATTATTTATCTGTATTCTTGCTATTCCTTTTTATGCACATATACAACAAATATAAAACCAACACAAACAAAATTACAAAAACAAAAATAATCTAATAACCCTAAATGGCAGTTTACAAAACACAGGCTATTTACCAAAGATACAAATGTAGGGATACTTGGAATATTTTAGAACTCTCATCATGTTGTGAAGAATGTAAATGAAAAGGGCAAACTACATCGTTTATACGTATCTTTCATTGGCCAAATAAAACACAAACTTTGAATTCAATTAATGTCAGCATCTTGAGTAAATTGCAACCCCCTAGCCTTCAAAGATATTCTATTACTCTTCTATCACAATGCAGCATGATAAAAAGTTACAATCTTCAATAAAATCTCTCTATTAAAAATATTAATTGTTTGAACCAAAAAATATTAACACAATTCCAGCATGGATCTGGATTATTCTATATTAACTCAAACTACTTATCCTTACCAGATAGCAATTTCTAACAATACTTCAGTCTATTATGGCAGGTCATTTAACAAAACAATTGTTTAATTTTCTCCCATATCATGCTCTTTTACAATAACTAATGATAACCATTAAAAAAATATACAATATATTTTTAATAAAATATATATTACTTTCCATGGCCCAGATCATGCTGTCCTGTCCACACCTACAGAATGGGGTTCCCATAGAGGAAGTCTCCATAAGGTTCCCTTCACAGAGATCATTAGAGGCCCAGGCCCTGTGCTTTGCCAGTGTTGCCAATGTGTGCAATTTTATTAGAAGTCTTACGATAGTCAAAGCCCCAGCTCCTGGAAAAAAGTGATTACATGAGAATTTATGCTTTTATGTTTAAAAAAGTAAGTTTCTAACCCTCATGACTGAGAAGTAAAACTATGAAATATGACCGAAGTTCAACCTTCAGGCTCAAAAAAACCCTGGATGGCTAATAAACAGAATGCAATTTCTTTAACATCTCACGATTTTTAAGCCAATTTCATACTGTTGGGGGGCCTGATTCATCAGTTTTGAATGTTTGTGGTGCCAATACTGCTTTGCACCACTGCTAGCAAACCTCTGGTTGTGAATGACATAGGCTAGGAGAATTCCAGACAAACAATTCCAGTTTGTTTTATCTTTTCTGGCTTATTTCCATGATGTGCATTCCCCCAAATCCTGTCCACTTCTCCAAGGCCCTCCCACAGTGCAGACCCTGCATGGTCCAGAAGGAAGGATTCTGCTGTGGAGGAAGTTCCTTCTTGTTGCCATGCTTTTATAAGAGAGTCAAGGGCCAGGATCCTCGCAGAATCCCAATTCCCATTGAAATCAATGGGAGTTAGGTGCCAAAATACTCTCAAGTATCTGGGCCATGGTTCTTCCTTAGAAAATCTGGATGCTTGTTTCTAGCTGGTTTAACAGGGAGGAGGATCCAGTCAAAGATGTTTTTATTAGGAGGTCACTGTTTTAGAAGAACAAAAGGTAGGCATGCTCAGAAGCTATTCAAAATCCAGATGGCGGTACTACCCAGTTTATCCTTTTTTATCCAGCGGTTTGCATACTCAACTGGGATGTGGGAAACCCAGATTCAAGTCCCCAGTCTGCATGGTAGGAAGAAGATATTCTGATGTGGGGCTCCCTGAATATCTCCTCTTGAACCATGGATAAATACTTTAAAGAGTCACTGGGTAACGGAGCATAAGAGTGAGAATAACTCTGTAGCCTGATGGTTAGGGCATTCAGCTGGGAGGTAGAATACCCAGAGTACAGTCCTCCTGTTCCAATGACTCCTTATTATTTATATACAGTGGAACAATTTCAACACCAGAGATTTAGGGAGGCCTTCATTAGAATATTCCACAGCTCAGTGATCAGAGACTGCTACGGGGTGAGAGACCCCTGTTCAAATCCTTTTTTCCCCATCAGGATGTGGGAGACCCCAGGTCTCCCACATCCCAGATAAGCATGCTAACCACTGGACTGAAAGTTATAAGGTGGGCACTAGCAGTACCAGAACCTCCTCCTCCAGCTGTTTTATGTGAAGTGAGGCCAGTTAACTCGTTCTCACAAGGAATAGCATAGGTGCCTAAGATGCCTGATTGTAGAAGAGGGGCTCCCAATTGTGGATTGCTAGCAAAGACAGGTGCCTTCCTGCAACCCAGACTTAGGTGCCTAACTGTGTAAGAGGGGAAAGGCTTAGCACAAACCCCTCTCATCAGCATCTCACATAGGATAAGTGGCACCCTGCCTAGCATGATGATTTTTGTGGATCACATTCTTAGGCAACTATCTCTCACCATTCATTGTAAAGGATGCCTAACTCAGGCATTGTACATCCCATTGTTATACCAATGATTTTCTAGGCTCCAAAAAATTAAAAATCTAAATTCCATAGACTGTCAATGAGATTTTAGCTCCTAATTGCCTAAATACCTTTTGAAAATGAAATTTAGGCTCCTAGCTCAGTTAGGCATTGAAACACGGAGCCCACCAACATCTAAATACCTTTAGAAATTTAGGACTAAGTCCCTTTTTGGATCAGAGCCTTTGATCTTACACACAGATCATGTGGATGGATGCTTATGTTTGTGTAGAGCGCTACTGACTTGAATGTGCAAATCCAATTTAAGGGTTGCGGTCTATCACAGCAATTAAATGAGCAGAACAATAGATTTGAATGTGTAAAAAAAGACATAAGAAAGAATCCCAAAAGAGATGGTGAGAACAATATGCATACTAAAAGGTCCAGAGCTGAGAAAACTTTAGTGTGCCCCCCTTTACGTAGTTTTTATAATTTGTAGTTGTTACAAAGATTGTTACAGAATCAAATAGCCTATTTTTGTTTCAATTATTTGACAGACAGTTGAAAGTGCAGTGGAGTGAGAGTAAGTCCCCTATCCTACAACTTGTTCTATCCATTCAAAATCTCATTGACATCAGAGTTCAACAGATATTTTGTTATGCTTATAATGCATTTACTCCCTCTCATTTTGAAATAAAGTGCACATGGGTTAACAGAATTGTATAGCAGAATGTAAAGTTGCATTTTTTAAAAAAATTTTAGGCCTCAGAGCTGGGAGGAAAACCCTCCAAAGGTGCGCTAAATGCAAAGAGATGTAATGGTGTCTTCTTAAGTCTGCAAACACAGACTATAACAGAGGCTCTACTTGCACAATCCTACAACCTGCTTAGTGTCCTCCACTGTAGCAAATGTAGTCTGAGATTGCTCAGAATTGCAGGATCAGCTATAGGATAGTGTACAGCTCTTTTCAATTGGGTATTATCTCAGAAATCTAAATAATGATAATTTAATTATTTCATTGTTGATTATTTTCTTAAAAAGACCAAGCAAATGTGATTATATTATAATAGTTTTTGGATATAGTGGTTGGATATTGGGATGTGGGCAATAAGGAATATGGTTCAAATTCCCCAACAACTGTTCAAGCCCCCCAACATTTTCATAAATGTTCAACTCTCCCTTCAAGGAACAGAGGAAAATCAGAGATTAATTTCCCATTGTCAAAAACCTCAACTGCCTTGTGTGTGTCAAAAACTTAAATCACTTCCCAAACCCACATGGGTGCTAAAAGCTCAAACTGTTCCCTGCCCAACAGTCAAAATCCAATGCCTCCTAACAACAGCTTCTATAATGCAATTATGCACTGTTAATAAAAAAGTTAACATAATTCAAAAAGGTGGGAGAACAAGAAATAACAACAGAGTGGATTGCACTATTTATTTTCATGCTTAATTAAATTAAAATCCCAAATACCCTATTTTTAATTTGACTAGAACTTCATGGAAATCAGCAATACAGTGTCATTGAAACTAGGGACTTTGCAGCAAAATGTAAACCTATTTTGCCTCACAGTCTGCATGTTCTCTTCTGTAACCCCTGAAATAATAATATTTTAAAAATCTACAAAAAATAATGACTTGGTTTTTACCAAATGTAAAAGTACCACATTTCTTCCTGAATTAATACATAATGAAAGGCATCTATTTTACACTTTATTTTCTGTAATAATATATTAAATAAAATATGATGAATAAATTTATTATTTAGACAACAAGCTCTCATAATTTCTGTCTAAAGTCTCTGAGATTATGCTCATCTGGGTTTGAACTATATTTAGGCTTCAATTCTGCAGTGAATTCCATACGGGCGAACCCTATGTGAAACAGATTGCAGGATTGGGGCCTGAAGGCTCAATCCTGCAAACTGATCTATACACCTTGATGGACTGAATTTAACTGATCTTTGTGCAGGGACAGCAATGTACCACAGGAGACCACATTTGCAGGATCTAGCCGTAAGAGAGAAATACCTTGTCTTGCATGAATAGGCTATCCAGATATTTTAACTATATTTACAATATAATTCTTCTCTGAAAAGTGACTGTAAATTAACTCATGCTTAATAAAAGATACAGAGACTTAAGTGAAAAAATAATGTTTACTTTTTTTACTCCTGTTAACTCTGCAAAAACCAACACTGCTCTAAGACAGGGATCCGAATTCTCTTGTGACTCATGCCTCATCAAAATAATTGTTTCCTAAATTGCATTTGCAGGGCATTTCTGCCTTGTGTACTGCATTTCAAGTCTTTATTACATGGCCAGTTTTACTCTTTATTACACAGGTATAGAAAAGGACAGAATTTTACCGCACAGAAGCCTTTTTACAATACCTAAGACAGAAGGAACTCACCTTGATTCTTAGTTCTGGAATGAACTTGCAGGTCAGATGATAGCTATTTTCCCCATGCAACTGTAAAGCTACTTGCATCTATACTGTCTGCATTACTTTATCTGACTATTGCAAGATGGCACTGTCTTTGGTGTGCTGACAATCTAACTAACCCCCCATTAATGGTCACAGGACAACCCCAATGGCCATACTGCCAGCTCTTCACAATACCTCTCCGTTGCACAATGGCAGCACAGCCTGGCTTAGAATAATAGAAATGTAGAACAGGAAGGGATTTCAAGAAGTCATCTAGTCTAACCCCTGCGCTGAAGCAGGATGAAGTACACCTAAACCACCCCGACAGGTGTCTGTCCAATCTGTTCTTAAAAACCTCCAGTGATGGGGATTCCACAACCTTCCAAGGTAAGCTGTTCCAGTGCTTAACTGGCCTTATAATTACTTTTTCCCCTAATATTTAAGTAAATCTCCCCTGCTGCAAACTAAACTGACCAATTCTGGTCCTACTCTCGGAGGTCATTTAACAATCTTTTACATATTTGAAGACTGTTATCACATCCTGCCTTAGCCTTCTTTTTTTAGACTAAACATGCCCAGTTTTTTCAACTTTTTCTCATAGGCCATGCTTTCTAAACACCTTATTCTTTAATTTTTTGCTCTCCTCTGGACTCTCTCCAATTTATTCAAATCTTTCTTAGTGTGATGCCCAAAATTGGCAACAATATGGGGGTTAACCTATGAACACGTTGTTGAAAGAATGATCAAAAAAAGAAAGCAGAATGCAAACTCAAACAAACTGCGTGAACTGAATTTGTTTGGATTAATATGAGGAAAGGTCTATGAATGATCAAAACTTGTGTTGATTTTCATTTACTTTAAATGAGGATGCCATATCCTTTTGGATATTTACTTTCTAAGAAATACTTGCTACCTTGCTCAGCTGAGAGAATGGCAGTAAGCACTGAGTTGGGCCAGGAGACTGGAGCATCATCACCATCACAGCTGCCACCACAAACTAGGGCTCAGGGATTTACCACTGAGGCACATGCATCTTTTTTCTGATACTAAAAGATGTTCCTATCAGCACAGATAGGGAGAGGATACCAGAAGATATCACCATTTTCATGGCCATATGGTGAGCAATTCATAAAATCTGACTCTGAGGATCCTGCTCCCTCAATCCCAATCCTCTGTCTTCATTGCCATCCCTACTTCATTCCTTCTACCTCTCTTTTTGCTTTTGTCTAATAAGAATCTGGCTGAGTCAGCAGGGCCCAACCTTCTAATCTAAAATCTAATCTTGCAGCACTTTAGTATGGTGGCTTGGCTGAGAGAGCAGGCACCCTCTGGCTTGGTAAAAAGATCTACCAACCAGAGGGAACTGGGATGGGGCAATATTTAAAGTATATGAGGGGAAGGGTCATGAGGAGTTGCACACCTAGAAAAAATTAAAATTTTATATCGAGTTGGGTCACTGAGGGGTGAATTTTAAGCACGTTTTTAATGACAGCGGCTACTTCCAGATGATAGATTAACAGAACTGTAGGACTGGAAAGTACTTCAAGAGATCATCTAGTTCACTGGCTCTCAACCTTTCCAGACTACTGTACCCCTTTCAGGAGTCTGCTTTGTCTTACATATCCCTAAGTTAAACCTCACTTAAAAACTACTTGCTTACAAAATCAGATATAAAAATACAAAAGTGTCACAGCACACTATTACTGAAAAATTTCTTACTTTCTGATTTTATTATATAATTATTAAATAAATCAATTGGAATATAAATATTCTACTTACATTTCAGTGTATAGTATAGAATAGGATAAAAAAGTCATTGTCTCTATGAAATTTTAGTTTGCGCTAGTGCTTTTTATGTAGCCTGTTGTAAAACTAGGCAAATGTCTAGACAAGTTGATGTGCCCCCTGGAAGACCGCTGCATACCCTGAGGGGTACATGGACCCCTGGTTGAGGACCACTGATCTAGTCCAGCCCCCTTGCACTGAGGAAGGACCCTTCCCTAACAGTTGTATGTTCTCCCTGTTCTTAAAAACTTCAATAAAGGGGATTCCACAATCTCCCTTGGAAGCCTATTCCAGAGCCTAACTACCCTTATAGTTAGAAAGTCTATCCTAATAGCTAACCTAAATCTCCCATACTGCTCCCATTACTACTTCTCCTACCTTGAGGTATGATCGCCTTTATAACAGCCCATAACATAGTTGAAGACTGTAATCAGTCTTCTTTTATCAAGACTAACCGTGCCCAGTATTTTTTTAAATCACATAGGTCAAGGTTTTCTACTTTCTAATCACTTTTGTTCCTGTCTTTTAGATGCTCTCCAATTTGTCCTCATCTCAAAGTGTGGGTCTCAGACTTGAACACAGTACTGGTGCCTCGCCACTGCAATAGAACAGGACAATTACCTCCTGTGTCTTACCTATGACACTCTTGTTAATACACTCTAGAATGATATTAGCCTTTTTCTCCACTGCATCACACTGTTGACTCCTATTCAATTTGTGATCCATTATAACTCCCAGATTGCCTACACAATTATTCCCCATTGTGTAGTTGCACAGTTGATTTTTCCTTCCCAAGTGAAGTACTTTGCACTTATCTTTATTGAATTTCACCTGGCCAGACCTGTCGGTATGATATCTCCCCCCCCCCCCCCCCCCACACACACAGTTTTCAGAGCACTTTAAGCAGAGGCGGTGTGGGGGATGAGTTGCTCTCTAGGGACAGGCTGGGGTAGGCTGGCCGGGAAGTGGGGACGGGGGGATCTCTGGCTACGGGAAGAGGTAACTTTCTGGGGAAGGAAGAGGGTTTTAGGTCAGGTGCCCCCGGGTGTGGGACCCACAGGAGTCTGCGTCCGCCGTGAACTGGGGCGGTGGAGCGTGTTGAGCCGCGGGGTCTTCGGCTCTGGTCGCACCTGGGGACCGGTGTCCGTGGGCGTAGCCAGACAGTTGGACAGGAGAGTTGTGGCCGCCCCAGATTTCGGCGGCCCGAAGGAGTGTTGGGGGGTCTCCGGCCGCCCCGCTGTGGACGGGGGTCCCAGTTACTTACTGGGCGTTGCAGCCGTTCTGGCAGATCTGAAGCTCCCTCTGTCGCCATGGAGACAGCGTCAGCCCAGGCAGGGCTCCACTTCCGGTTGGTGCTTTCGCCAATAGTGCCCGGTCGGAAACAGCTCCTCGACGGCGCTGGGGTTCTAATACCGCCCTCACAGCCGTCGCGCCCTGCCCGAGGTGCCGGGCTCTCGTCCCGGCCCGACTGAGAGTAGCGTGTTTCTTTCGGAGGCTAGCGCTGGGGCACCAGGCTGTCCCGTGTGGAAGCTGCCGCCGCCTGAAGTCGCGCTTCTGGTCAGGTCGGCGCCGCCGCGGAGGTAAGGCCGGGGAGTGGCCGTACCTCACCCTGTCTCGCGCCCCCCGGGGCAGCGGCGCTGGGCTCAGACCCGCCCGACAAGGGACTAGAGACCTGCGTGTTTGAAACCCCGGGGCTGCTGCAGGTTTGGCGCCAGGCTCGGCTCGGGACTCCCTGGTGCTCACCCGCGTTCCAGCTAGTGCTGAGCAGGCAGCTGAACTTTTAACTTGGGTTACCCGGAAACCTGCAATGGCCTTGTCTGCGCGGGGATGAAGGTGGGAAGTATTCAGCGGTAACTACTGCGCTGGACGTGCAGACAAGGCTTGGACTGTATTAAACACAGGATACAGTACTCGCGCTTCTTCCCTAGGGAAGACAAAGGGCGTGACTTAGTCTGAAATAACTTTGTGTGGATGCTCTTGTGCTTTCTGAGTGCCTTGTTCCCTTTTGGTTTATGTATTTTATTTGGCCCCTGGATTGCTAGGGTTGCCAATTTTTTGGTTGGGAGTATTCCTGGGGGTTTACATGACATAATAGTTAAATAAAAAGTAATCTTTAATTCCTGGAGGCTCCAGGACAATCCTGGAGTGTTGGGAACTCTATGAATAGCACTAGCTGTAGATCAGTGGTTCTCACACTGTGGGTTGGAATCCCAAAGTGGGTCACCAGGGCTGGCTTAGACTTGCTGAGCCTAGGTCATCAGCCCTGGGTTGCAGGACTCAAGTTATAGTCTCCCCCACCTCCTTCCTGGGGCTGAAGCCCTTGGCTTCAGCTTTGGCTCTCCACCTGAAATGTTGGGGCTCAAGTTTTGGCCCCCTCACGTGGGGTAAAGGGCTTGGGTGGGATTAGACTTCTGTCTCCCCTCCTGGGGTTGTGTAGTAATTTGTATTGTCAGAAGGGGGTCACGGTGCAGTGAAGTTGAGATTTTGCTACCCACACGCTTTATTTCTTGTCTGCCTTAGACTCTGCAATATGTGCCAAAGCATGATTCGTTATTTCAAGTGTAGCTGCACCCTTAGCTCAGGGCAAAGACATTTTCAGCTCATGTTATGTCATAGAAGAGAAATTAGATCTGTTTCTTGCACAAAAGCAGAAGGGGTTGCTTGTATCTGTGCTCCAGCTTGAAAAACGTTTTGGGATCCTTAAAGGTGATAGGTGCTATGTAAAAGAAAGAGATTTTTCCCATTATATACAACTTTCTCTAAAAGAGCCAGCAATCTCACTCTCTAAATATATGTTATTTTTTATGGTACCTTCCCAGAAGTTTGTTTTTAACTTGTTTCTTCCCTTCCATGTTAAGAAAATTTTGAGTGCTCAAATTTAGTGGCTGTGATCGGAAGATGTTTCTGAAAAATGGTATAATTATGGGTGGTCCTGTAAAATATTTGTGTTTTACCACAGAGCTGAGATCTCACTTAGTTGAAAGATTCCTGACTGTGATCCCAATCTTGCAGTTAGTTCCATATGAATGCCTGTGCTGGCAATGAGTTGGTTGTAAACTTGGGTCCTAAATGTATTTTGACGTCTAACTAACTTTTTTACCCATTATCATTAAAATTAAGTTTTAATATTTGATGTTTCCTTTAAAGGCATCAACCTGAAATTTGAGCCAGTTTTAAAAAAATAGTTAAATGTACTTTTAGGAATCATATCTGTTCAAGAATCCCATTGCTATTTTTTCTCATTTTACAAGCACATTTTTCTATATTTTTAAAATAAATATTTAACAGTTGTTCTGTGAAAATGCTACATAACCAGAAAGGGTAATTATGATCCTGGCCCTACAATGTGATGCACATGGGCTGACTTGTCATCATGGATCTCATTGCTGGATTGAGGTTTAATTGCCTACATGTGCAATACAATGCACAAAATAAACTGAAAAATTTTTGTTCTCTAATCTTTTAAGTATGGCTTGCTATAGCATAGCAAGTATATGTTACTTGTAAAAATTGTAGGTTAAAAATAATTCAGACAGAAGTAAATTCAGGACCTTTTAAATTTTGCAAAATAATCCTTAGGCATTAACCTAAGTGAATTAGTAGTAGCAATAGGAAATGGCATTGGTTGGGTGAGGAACAACCTTTGTAATTGTAGAATTATGAAAATGATTGACTGTATTTTTGACTATTACAGGTATTTTTGTGTGTTAACTCAAAGGAGAAATGTTTGAATTGAATTCTCACATATTGAATGGGAGGCTGCTTCATGATTTAAAAAAAGCAAAAGTGAAATGTAAAACTACTGATTTAAAAGGAAAATGTTTGTATAACTTAAATAGCAACGATGCTACCAAAAACAGTTAAAGGATTTTTTTAAAAGACTTTTGTAATGTTCTTGTCACAGAACTAAATGTGCTTTTGACTTGAGTAGTTGAACAATTTGAAATGGTATATTGTGTTTTCCTGTCAGTTTTCCTATATTCTACTTAGAAATGGAGTTAAAACAGCATAAACAAGTTAAATCAATCCAAATTTCAGAAATATGTATCTAATCTGTTAGTTGTTTAAATTGTTGAGATTATAATGTGAGATTCTATGTTCCATTGTGCAGCAGAGGGGAACAAAATGGCAGAAATAATACTGGGGAAAGGCGGAAGACATATTGACCATGTGATATGTTGCACATTTAATTCTCACACCAGACCGCGCTTAGACTCCCCCCACATTTCTGTAGCAAAAAGGTCAGTATGAGGAAGTTAAAAATGGTGGAACAACAGAAAGGGAAGGAGATAGGAAATGTACAAGGCATGATTCCCTTAGAAACAATAAATCAATCAGCCACGGGCAAATCTGCCTCTTTGATTTTAAGTAATAAATCCTATTTGGCTGCATATGTTAAACAGTTATCTGCATTGTGGCATGTGACCTCTTGCTGCCATTGTTAGGATGGGATTGAGGGGTGGAGTCACATTCTCCCATGGTCCCATATTTTGTCATGTTTCAAGTCGCTCACACATAATCCTTTTAAATGCACTCTAACTTATCATTACACTTTCTTATTTATTGTGTTAAGCAGATCTCGAAAGAAGCCACTTCCTAGTTAGTCACATAATGGCCTTTAAACATCTACCACAAAAAGACTGGTATAGAATTCTGGGTGCAGAACCATCAGAGAACCTGACTGAACTGAAACAGAAATATCAGAAGCTGGTATTATTAGTAAGTATATTTTACTTATTTAAATAATGCAAAAATAAAGTAACTACTGTTTTCAATTTATAAATTCTGTATAAATAGAACCAAGTGTAATGAACGTTATAATTTTGTATGTGAGTATAGGTATCTCTTTAAACTATCAAGTGAAGCTCCAGAGCATGTGATTTTCTTATGCTGGATGAATAAGAGGTATTCTTATTTAATACGGATTAATTCTGGCAAGTTTTTTTTTTTTTTTTGTTTTTTTTTTAAAGTACTCCTAGTTACTTTATTCTCGGAAGCAAATTTCATTTGCTACTGCTATTGTCTCATTGTTTCCTTGAACTCCTTTGTCTGTATCCATCTATTGTCTCTTGTCTTATACAAGAGACAGCAGGGACCATCTTTTTGTTCTTTGTTTGTACAGAGCCTAGCACGATGGGGTATTACTATGTTAATACAAATAATTAATTTGCAGTCCTTCCAAATCACTTTCACTGGATATGGAAGTGTACTGTAAATGATGTGGTTCCACTACTTATTGAGTGAATACACAATTTCAGAAACCTGTATACCCAATGTTCATTACAGAGCCCAGTTATGGTTTTCCAAACCTTCCAATGGCATGATTGGTTCGGGTAGGAGATAGAGCCACACACAGACACCCTAGCCATTTCTGTCCACAAAGAAGTGGTAGGAGTATAGTAGAGTAGCAGAGCCAACTCCGACTCAGAAGCTACAGTGGCAAGTGAAGAGCAATTCCTCCTTCTGCCTACACTGAAATTTCTTGCCAAGTTATGGGGTTAGGGTAAAGTTTTGTTATCTGCATAAGAATACAACATTTAACTTCATGTTATTTTCAGAATTGTTGAATATTATATATACTGTTCTGAAATCAGGAGTTTATAAAGCAGCCAGTGGTTCAGATACTAGTTGCAGTTATTACCAAAATTCTGTAATTGTAATAGCTCTAACGGCAAATGGTCACTAGCATCAGGCATTATAGAAGATGCAATTGTTATTTTGTAAATAATCTTGCTATGAATATTTTCTGGAAAGTGGCAGATGTCGCAGTCCATGCTTTCTTTTTGTCATCTTCAAATAATACCTGCTGCTTTGTTTGCTTTTTTGCCATATGCTATTTCCCTTATAATTGCACATAGGTAATATTAGCATTCTGAATGATCATACAGATGTAAACTTTGTAGGTTAAAGTTAAAGGTCATGCCATATGTCATTGGAGTGGTGATATTTCTCTACATTTGTAGTATGTAGTGTGAAAGGTCAGGTCTGACCTTAATTTCAGAGTAATAGAAAGGCGAGCAAATATGGCTATATGGGAGACTTGCTACAATTGACTCACAAGGGTATACTCACTTAAAAGAACTGATTAATTTCTAAAATATAACTTTTCCCCCTAACTATAACTTATTTCAAGAAGCAGAATTATTTCATAACTAGACAATGAAATTGTACTTAGATACTCATGTTGCAGTCAGTATTTTTGAATGACTAAAATGATTTATTATAATTTTGATTATTTTTCCTTTATTAAGTTTTATTTTTGGAGTTTTAGACTATGAAAATGTGTTTAACTGAAACATGTCATTACACAATTTCTGGATAATAAAACATACAGTATTACAATCTCCAGATATTCAATAATCTGTGAGATAGGCTTAAAAATCATGAATGTTTTAAAATAATAAATGTTTTGTTTGCCTTCTGGATTTTGAATGTTGTAGGCTCAGAATTTCAAGCTTTCCCCCTGTAACCATGAAGACTAGAAACTTGCTTAAAAAAATGCTGAGATTCTCACAGTCACATGACTTCAGGAGCTGGGGATTTAAGAAAAAACATCAAACGTGAGATTTTGAAACCTGATACAACTTGTACTGTTCTGGCTGCTGGTGTACAGAAGGCTCTTATCTGTACTTTTATAAACTTCAGATGCAAATAAAATCTAGTTTTTTGTGACAGAGAGAGGCATCCAGAAAAGCTGCAAAAAAGTGTTAATATGAGCATATGTGCTCTCTTTGTCACAGTTCCACATAGCACCTCCTTGGCAGACATTTAATTCAAGTCCACTCTAAAACATCCTCTCTGCATAGAAGACTTGCAGAGAGTAAACTCTGCAAGTACGGTGAGAGCAGGGTTCAGAAACTGTGCTCTGTTAGCTAGCTATGTGGAAAAGGCAGCCTGAATTTAGTCTGTAGTCCGTTGATATTCAGGACACGTTTAGATTTGAAATATTGTGATAACTACATTTTTTCATAGACTGATGCATTTTAGTTTGAATAATATAAAATCATAAATGCATTTAGAGGGTTTGGGTTGTACTGCTATTTATCAGGTAACCAACTCAGTTATTTGCACTCTGTGGAAAGGCACTGCTCATTATATATTGGTTATGACTATGTGATAGATTAAAAGTAGGAAGATAAAACTAGAATAACAGAAATAAATTCAGTAAGTGAAATTTTACACCTTTTTTTCCTGTTACTATAATTTTCAATTCCTTTTTGGTCCAGTATTTCAGGGTCAAAAATGAGTTGCCAGGCTGTTTTCAAATTTGCTTGCAGCTATTCTGTATGTGAAAATTGCTGTTTACAGAGAATAAACCCAGCAAATGTATAAGCTTTGATAAACTGAAAATCAGGTTTCTCTTCCTGTTGATGCTGATCCTGATGATATTATAGGATACCTTTCTGCTGGAAGGGAATTATTGTTCAGGAAAATTATATGCTGCTGTTACAATGTGTACCCTAATCTTAAAGAAAATCCAGGTAATTTGAGCAAGGAGTGTGTAGGAAGCTCTTCTTCTTAATGTGGAAAGGGTATAAAATGTGTCACTAAACACTCATGTGGGCACTGAGATTCTCTTTGGATCATAAGTAGTTATATATAGATTAGTGTTAAGATAGCTATATAATACATTCAGAAAGTATAGAAGGGACTACAGAGAGCGTCATACATGGGAATGAAGAAAATTACCATACTGGCAACAATGGAAGAGGGCAGTAGTAGATCTTGTACAATTCTTTAGTTAAATTATTAAGTACAGTCTTCTTCATTTCAATAAGAAATATCAGTTAAAGATAGCTTTGTATGGGAAAAATATTTATAATCTAGAATCCAGAAAAGTGTTTTATGGCTGTATATGTTAGTAATATGGTACTGTAGGAATATGTTTGTATTTGGGGCATTTTTTCCATGTGATGTTCAATGTGCCTGTCAAACCTCCCCTCTTTGGACCTTATGTGGTGCTCCTGTCTCATACAGAGTTTAAAGAAAACTATACTGGGGGAGTATGGTTGAAAAGGACCCAATACCATGAAGTACTTGGAAAACAATCTGTTTGTTTTTTTAACTAGTTTTTGAAGTGATCATCAAATTGTAGGGTTTTTTTTTCTTTCAGAAGTAAAAAGTTAATCAAAATAGAAAGAGATATGTGCCTTTTGTCTACATGGGCTCCAGTCCCTTAGTTATGCATGTGTCTCACAGTGCACATGTGAGCAATTCCATTGAGGTCAATCTGGCTATTATTATGCGTAAAGTTGTGTATATGTATAACTGCTCTCAGATTGGTGTCTCAACATTTTTGTTTTATAGTTACAAAATAATTTCAAAGCCCTGTGTATATCTGCTATAAAAGCCTTTGTTGATGTTGAGTTAAATTTGAGAATTTGCACCCTAAGAGTTAGAAAATTCTTAGCTCCTAAGCATACCCATTACATAAATAATCATTAAATCTGCTTCTATTGCATGTGAAAAAACAAACCAACAAACAAACAAAACTTTGGGTATCCTTCCTTCCGTTATGGGGCCTCATACATGTTGGAGAATTTTGGTATTCAAAGAATGAATCATGCTGTTCTGACAGCAGAGAATGTATTTTGTAACATAATTAAAATAATGACCTAGTTTCATCCTTGTGTATTGATTTCAGTCAAGATTCACCAATTACAGCAGTGAAGTTTGAACTGTGAAGTTTGAACTGTTAAGTTTAACACAAAGAAATATCTTTTTAAGTATGTGGATATTTTTACCTTGATATGGCTTTGCATGTGATTTCTCTGCAATGTATATGGTCCTAAAGAAGTGGACTTTTAATACTGTTCAACTCATGTCATGCCTAGTAGTAGTAGTAGTTATTTAATATACAGATTGACACCTGAGACAAACCAGTAGGATTCTATTCCGCAATGTGCTATACAATGACACAGAATGCCAAGTTTGTGCAAAAGCTCGTCCTTGCTCTGGAGGAATTGGGAATGAAGATTAAAAGTCCTATCTCAGTATCAATGTGCCTATGGAACTCCCTTGTTTAAATGAGTTGGTAGATAGGTATCTATTAAAGGAAGGGGCACTATGAACCGCCTCCCCAGAGCATTTGGGAATTATACTACTTCTTAGTGCTTATTACATTTGTGACAATGTGTCACCTTTTTGTTTCAACACTGAATACTAAAAATACTGAAAAAAGTGAATAACACAAACAAGTGGAGAAGAGGAAACTCCATCCAACTCTTATACAATCCACACATTAGAAAGATGAAGTCCATCATAAAGGCAAAGTAAGAAAGCAAGGAAACTAATTTACTGAATTTCATACAAATTGCTTATGATTACTGGTATATATTTTTGTTTGCAGTTTACTTTTTATGGTCATCAGTGTCTAATACTTTCATTATTGTTCTATGTCTTTAAAGTTCAGGTTTAAGAACATGGTGGGAGATGGGCAGCTGAAATCTGAGATGCAAATGCACAACCAGCCCTCCTCACTCAGCATTTTCTGCTAACATGGGATCTAGAGATGTCTGTTCTGAACTTTCTGTAGACTTATAGATTCTGAGGCCACGTCAACACTACAGAGTAAAATCGAAATTAATAAAATCGATTTTATAAAACAGGTTTTATAAAATCGATTTTACGCGTCCACACTAGGGCACATTACTTTGGTGGTGTGCGTCCATGGTCCCAAGCTACCATCGATTTCCGGAGCAGTGCACTCTGGGTAGCTCAGTAAAAGAATGGGACCAATAACTTCGATTTCCGTCCACACTAACCCTAAATCGATATAGTAATATCGATTTTAGGGTTACTCCTTTCGTTTAGCTGGAGTACAGAAATCGATTTTAAGAGCCCTTAAAATCGATTTAAAGTGCCTTGTAGTGTGGACGGGTACAGCGTTAAATCGATTTAACGCTGTAGTGTGGACCTGGCCATAGACTCTAGGACTGGAAGGGACCTCGAGAGGTCGTCGAGTCCAGTCCCCTGCTCTCATGGCAGGACCAAATACTGTCCAGACCATCCCTGATAGACATTTATCTAACCTACTCTGAAATATCTCCAGAGATGGAGATTCCACAACCTCCCTAGGCAATTTGTTCCAGTGTTTAACTACCCTGACAGTTAGGAACTTTTTCCTAATGTCCAACCTAAATTTCCCTTGCTGCAGTTTAAGCCCATTCCTCCTTGTTCTATCATTAGAGGCTAAGGTGAACAAGTTTTCTCCCTCCTCCTGATGACCCCCTTTTAGATACCTGGAAACTGCTATCATGTCCCCTCTCAGTCTTCTCTTTTCCAAACTAACTAAACCCAATTCTTTCAGCCTTCCTTCATAGGTCATGTTCTCAAGACCTTTAGTCATTCTTGTTGCTCTTCTCTGGACCCTCTCCAATTTCTCCACATCTTTCTTGAAATGCGGTGCCCAGAACTGGACACAATACTCCATTTGAGGCCTAACCAGCGCAGAGTAGAGCGGAAGAATGACTTCTCATGTCTTGTTTACAACACACCTGTTAATGCATCCCAGAATCACGTTTGCTTTTTTTGCAACAGTATCACACTGTTGACTCATATTAAGCTTGTGGTCCACTATGACCCCTAGATCTCTTTCTGCCATGCTCCTTCCTAGACAGTCTCTTCCCATTCTGTATGTGTGAAACTGATTGTTTCTTCCTAAGTGGAGCACTTTGCATTTATCTTTATTGAACTTCATCCGGTTTACCTCAGACCATTTCTCCAATTTGTCCAGATCATTTTGAATTTTGACCCTGTCCTCCAAAGCAGTTGCAATCCCTCCCAGTTTGGTATTGTCCGCAAACTTAATAAGCGTACTTTCTATGCCAACATCTAAGTCGTTGATGAAGATATTGAACAGAGCTGGTCCCAAAACAGACCCCTGCGGAACCCCACTTGTTATACCTTTCCAGCAGGATTGGGAGCCATTAATAACTACTCTCTGAGTACGGTTATCCAGCCAGTTATGCACCCACCTTATAGTAGCCCCATCTAAATTGTATTTGCCTAGTTTATCAATAAGGATATTATGCGAGACCATATCAAATGCCTTACTAAAGTCTAGGTATACCACATCCACCGCTTCTCGCTTATCCACAGGGCTCGTTATCCTATCAAAGAAAGCTATCAGATTGGTTTGACACGATTTGTTCTTTACAAATCCATGCTGGCTATTCCCTATCACCTTACCACCTTCCAAATGTTTGTAGATGATTTCTTTAATTACTTGCTTCATTATCTTCCCTGGCACAGAAGTTAAACTAACTGGTCTGTAGTTTCCTGGTTTGTTTTTATTTCCCTTCTTATAGATGGGCACTATATTTGCCCTTTTCCAGTCTTCTGGAATCTCTCCCGTCTCCCATGACTTTCCAAAGATAATAGCTAGAGGCTCAGATACCTCCTCTATTAACTCCTTGAGTATTCTAGGATGCATTTCATCAGGCCCTGGTGACTTGCAGGCATCTAACTTTTCTAAATGATTTTTTACTTGCTCTTTTTTAACTTGTTATATAATAGTATATATATTAATAGTAACAAAGAAAATGTTTTTAAAAATAGAATCTCTTGTGAAATTCTAAAAGATGTACTAGAGGATTGAAAAGTTTTTTAGCTTCATGGAAGAGGTTTCATACTTATAAATATGTTCACTGTTTCTTGATAAAATTTAAAAATAAAGAAGATTCCTTAGTTTTCTAGTTCCTAAAGGATGAATCCATGTTATGTGAAATATTAGGTCACTGGTTCAAATGCAGCCAAGTGTAGTAGTGAATTTAGTTGTAACCCTGCAGGAAAAAGATCTGAATATCAGCATATACAGATCAATTAAGACATCTTGGTGTACAACAGTGGTTAAAAATGCAGATAGGGTGCTGGGAAACATTAAAGAAGGAAATATAGGATAATGTGGTTGCATGGTTTTACTTTGAATTGTATGCATTACCTCATTTCAAGGAGATGGCTGACATAGATAAGGGGTAGAGCAGGGCATGATGAGGGGCAGAGCGAAGGAGACTAAAAAGACTGTGCGGCCAAAATTTTCAAATTAAGTAAGTGGCCTGATTATTCAGAGGTTCCGACAACCCATAGCCTATAGGAGCTCTGGCTTCTCCGCACTGGTGAAAATTAGGGTAGCTATTTTAGTGCCTAACTTTGACATTTTAAGCTTTGGATTATTTACTCAGACAGTAGTAGCTCTGACTGTAGAACATAAGCTATTCAGATCAACAATAAAGTACATAAGAGACAATAAGGTATTTTTAGAAAGCACTGAATTTGCAAACTTCTTACTATAGTTAATGTGAACCTGGCTTTACTTATGTTGAATCTGTAACAATAAATATTTTAAACATGGTGCATCTTTTGATGGGTCTAGTTTAACTGATCACTATAGACAGGGATCTTTTGTTCTGTAATGACGCTGTTAGCTATGTGCTAAATTTTTTTTCAGTACAAATACAAACTCTGCTTATATATTAATTTTCCTGCTAGCCAAGAAAACTGGTAAAATCTTTAGCATGATGCGCTAGCATCTGTTCAAGTGTAGCATGGAGAGGATTTGTTTATTTGAATTTAAATGAAGAAATACCTAGTCATCCTTGTCCTCTATTTAAAACAAGTCATAAAATAACTGAAATCAAATAGCAGTATATTTTGCCCTCCCTTCTTCAATACACTGATCACTGATCAGAAAAAAATCTTACAAATCTAATCCAAATCTCCTCACTCTGTACATATTCTCTTTTCCTATCCCCAACTAACCCCAAGAGTTTCTCACTTTTCAGTGTACCCAGAAGGTCAACAAACGAGCTAATTTGGACTCGTTTGATGGGGAATTTAATTCTGTAGTTGACAGTCCTTCTTGTAGAACGCTCCATCAGCAGCTCCTGCCATTATGGCAAGAAAGTCCATCTTGAGTATCTCTGCTGATCTTAACTAATATAGCAGTGTCTCAGATTAGGTCTTGAGCCTTTTAGGATTTTGCAGGTCAAAAGTAACACCTTAAACACTACCCAAAAGCCAATAGGCAGCCAGTAATAATCACTTTTAAAAATTCCACAATTGGTCGTTATCACCATGAAATGATCATCAACCAACTTGGCAAGTGCAATGTCTGTACTCCTTCTAATTCTGACCTGGGGTGGAAAGGGCCAGGGAAGCTGAGGGCATTCAGATTCTCTGAGAGATGTCTCCTCACAATTCTTTGTTGTTTTGCTGTAAAATATAAGATTAGATAGCAATTAATAAGGCTTTGCGAGGAGAGGCTGAATGCATGCTTCTTTTAAAGTAATTAGCACCTTATGCTTTTCAAAGAAGGCCAATGTCCCCGTGGTGGTGGTTACTGCTTGATCTCTAGGTAGTGTTGCATAAGAGGTTGTGGAAGTGTTGGGAGACCTTTGAAACACGATCTTGATCAGTAAGAATCTAGGATTAGTCTGCTCCAGTTATTGCTCTGCTTTAACAGATGGAAGATAGCTCTTCATCTGCATCTGTGGCAAGTCATCCATAAATCATAGAGATCTATTAGGATTAAGCCTGAGGAGAAAGTAACTGGGAGCCACACCATCAACAGCTGATGACAAAAAATCCTTAGTAAATACTTCTAAACCACCAGAGGATTCTGTTAGTAATACAATATTCTCCCTCAGAGTCACCTGGAAAACCTAACTTTCCATTCACCTCAAGAGCAGACTGTCAAAACCCGTTCCTTACTGCATCAAAGAAGGTGGACACTCAACTCGAATCCCATAAGGCAATGACATAAGTGTAAAATCCAACCCTGCAATCTCTGATCTGAACAGAAACATTAGATCCAGTTTGTGGCTGGCTTTAAATTGAGACTTTAAATACAGTTACCTTTGATCATCTCATGGTTGTCGTGGTGGCCATGCAATCCTGATACAATTTAGAAGATTCATCATTTATATGGATGATGGTCGCCAGGTTCTACCAGCATAATAAAGGAGATTTTAACTCTCAGCAGTAATCATGGTAGCACTCTTTTTATGAACTCTATTTGCAAGAGTGAGGCCATTATATGCTGTTACATAGTGGGGTGCAATCTGGATCAGGAAGGGGTTGTCACCAGCTGCCCTGTAACCCTTGGTACCTCACACCCTGGTCTGCCCACAACAGCCTACCAGCATTCAGGTCACACATTGAGGTCTGTGTATAGCTGTAGGTCTGGTCCAGCAGCTCTGACGCCAGCAGCACATCAGTCACACTCTGGCTTCCAGTAGCTTTGTTTACTACTTGCAGGGTGTCTCCAACACACTCCTAGTCATGCAGGTTCCCGAAAAGGTGTTCTGCACTGTCCAGCCCTCTTTTGAACAGTTTATAGGACCAATCAACCCTTAATATCTAAACCAGGGGTTCTCAAACTGGCGGTCGGGATTCCTCAGGGGGTTGTGAGGTTATTACATGGAAGGTCGCAAGTTGTCAGCCTCTACCCCAAATGCTACTTTGCCTCCAGCATTTATAATGGTGTTAAATATATTAAAAAAGTGTTTTTAATTTATAAGGGGGATCGCACTCGGGGCTTGCTATGTGAAAGGGGTCACCAGTACAAACGTTCAAGAGCTACTTATCTAAAGAGTCAGTATTCAACAGATTGCTACTTTAATTGGAGTTACTAAACTGTTCAGTTTAAACACAGCACTGGATTGTTTTGGATTAAAAAATAAAACAAGTTTATTAACAAGCAAATAAAAGTGAAAACACATCTAAAAGTCTAAAATTAATTTAGTAAGTTTTGGTTCAAGGCTTTGTTTAAGATGACCTTTCTTACCCACAGTCTTCCAATAAAATGGTGACTGACCCTTTGTCAGGGTCTCTCCCAGAGGCCCACAGGTGCTGGTGCCTTTGTCTTAGGTGAAAGAGAGAGAGAGAGATCATTTGGCAGTTTCTGTCCTTTTCTTTTATAGTCCAATGAACCCTTGAAGTGGATTCATCTGAAGATTACTCCTCAAAGCAAAGTTTATTCAAACAATAAAGGAAGCAACATGGAATCTGGTGATGAAGGAGTCTTGAAGCTCTTTCTTTCCACCTTGTTTGCTGAAATGCCAATTTGTTTTGTCTCCTGCTATTTCTTCCTCCTGCTCGCTGAAGGACTCTGTCTTCTACTTTATGTTAATTGAGATAAACATTCCTTTGTTTCGGATAGACCTTTTTAACAACCTTTGTGGAGGTAGGGGTGTGTGATTATAAGCGTGTGCTATAACATCACACAGGGGGACTTCATAACTTTGCATATATAGTTTGCAATATACATTTCAAAATGTATTACTGACCAAAAAGTTATTAGTTTTCAAATGATACCTCAGAAGATTATTACAATAGTGTGTCAGGCATGAATATAGGAGTGCTTTCAGTCACACATGCATTTCCTAAAAATGTTTTATTTTGAATGCCTAAGCTGTTGGGATGGAACATGTACGTTCCTACATTCAGCTCAGTGGCATTTCTCTGTATGTAATGTGGTAACATCTGAAAATCATGTTTGTCAGAATGCCTTGGGCTTATTCTGATCTCTGTTCCTCCAACAAGGTAACTTGTACAGTTGTCGTCTTGTGGATTTTACACCTATGTATCATTACAGATTACTTGTCTTTTGTTAATATGTATTTTTTAGTGTTTTTAAAATAATAATCAGTCAGCATTCTCAGCTGTCACTTTGAGATTTTTTGTTTTTATGGCTCCCAGTCAGTAGATGTTCCATATTCCTACCAGTGATAGAGAAATGAGAGAGAAAGGGCTTGTCTACATCAGAAAGTTGCAGCGCTGGTGAGGGAGTTACAGCGCTGCAACTTAGGAGGTGTACACATCTGCAGGGCACCACCAGCGCTGCAACTCCCTGTTTGCAGCGCTGGCCGTACTCCCGTTTTGTCTCGGGTGTAGAGGATCCAGCGCTGGTGATCCAGCGCTGGTAATCAAGTATAGACACTTACCAGCGCTTTTCTTGACCTCCGTGGAATAAGCAGGTATCCCAGCATACCTGAGGAAGCCTCTGGTAATCAAGCTGGTCTCCTTCCCCGACTTGCTCTCGCGTTCCCCGAACCCCGAGCAAGCAAGTCTCCTTCCCTGAGGTTTGCTGGGTGGTTCCGGGAACGCGAGAGCAAACCGCGGCGAAGCTGGTCTCCTTCCCCGGTTTGCTCTCTCGTTCCCCGAGCAAGCAGGTCTCCTTCCCTGCGGTTTGCAGGGTGGTTCGGGGAACGCGAGAGCAAACCGCGGCGAAGCTGGTCTCCTTTTCCGGTTTGCTCTCGCGTTCCCCGAACCCCCGAGCAAGCAGGTCTCCTTCCCTGAGGTTTGCTGGGTGGTTCCGGGAACGCGAGAGCAAACCGCGGCGAAGCTGGTCTCCTTTCCCGGTTTGCTCTCTCGTTCCCCGAACCCCCGAGCAAGCAGGTCTCCTTCCCTGCGGTTTGCAGGGTGGTTCGGGGAACGCGAGAGCAAACCGCAGCGAAGCTGGTCTCCTTTCCCAGTTTGCTCTCGCGTTCCCCGAACCCCCCTTGAAGCCGCCCAACAGCGCTGCAGTGCGGCCACATCTAACACCACTTGCAGCGCTGGTTGCTGTAAGTGTGGCCACTCTGCAGCGCTGGCCCTATACAGCTGTACTAATACAGCTGTAATAACCAGCGCTGCAAAATTTTAGATGTAGACATGGCCAAAGTCTTGAGTAAAAATTTAAAATGTACCTAAATCCATTTTCAGATGTGACTTGGACATGTAAGTCATTCTGGAAAACGGGAGATAGGCTTCTAAATCACTTACCCGCTTTTGAAAATTTTAATCATTGGGACTAATATGTCTCCCTGAATGCTAACCTGCTCAAATAAAGTAATTTTGGAGATGGGAGCCAGGAATTCTTGGGTTCTTTACTAGGTCTTCTTCTGATTTACTACATGTTCTTGGACAATTCCATTTACTGTTCTTTACTTCAGTTTTTCCATCTCTGAAATGAGGCTAGCAGTTGACCTTCTTACCTTACAGGGATGTTCTAGGGAATCCTTGGTTGGCATTTGTGGAGCGCAGCACAAAATAAACACAAAGGTTAGAAGGGGAAGTCATTTATCTGAAAAGGGAAATTGTGTCCCTACTTTTCTTGTATTCAAAAGATAGAAATAATTTTTGTGCTGATTGAACAAGGCTTTTGATTTGGTACCAGAATTACTTCAGAATTCTTTCATTTGTTAAGATTACTGTTTACAGTAGAGTGTCATGTTGTCTCAAATTTGCATCCTTTAGAGCACTTTGTAGCCCACTGGTTTTTGGTGACTTGACAACAGTAATGATAGTCACCCTGCAAGCAAATGCTTCTTTGCACAGAAGCTGGAATGTCAGCTAAGGGCTCTATCCAGTGTGATATCTAGTGGATCAGACCTGGTGTTTCCTACTCAGTGTCTTTTATTCAGTCCTACTGCTGCACCTTTTTCAATTTATTAATTAAAAGAGATTAAATGTTTCATTATCTGGTAATCTGTTGGCTCAGATAAACCTTTTCTGACTGGAACTCTTTTAAACTTAATTCACTGGCATTTAAAAAAAAAACACTAAGATGGGAAGGAACCTATCTATGCCAGCTCCAAAAACAAGGTTACAGTGCCCAGTTTTGGGCACCACACTTGAAGAAAGATATGGACAGATTGGATCAAATCTAGAGGAGAACAACAGAAATAAGAGCTTTAGAAAACATGACCTATGTGGAAAGATTGAAAGAATTGGACATGTTTAGTCCAGAAGGCAATATGTAAGTTGTCATAAAGAGATCAATCAGGGGTACGACAAGGTAATCAGTTTACAGTAATTCACAGCCAGGGAGATTTAGATTAGGTATTAGGAAAATTTTTCTTACTCTATAAGGATTGTTAAATACTGGAACAGATTACCTAAGGAGGTTGAGGGGGGTTTTAAGAACAGGCTATACAAAGGGATATATACTTAATCCTGCCTCTGTGTGGGAAGATGGACCAATTGAGTTCTTGAGGTCCCTTCCAGCTCTGTGTTTCATACAGATGTATGACATACAAAAGTTTAGCTCAGGTTGGCACCAGTAGCTTTCTTGCCTTGAATGCAGGGCTGGTAATGTTCAGGAGCTTGCTCTCTTAATGGTATCTGAGATAAAAACACAAGGTCAAGGTAAGTGTGCCGGTTGATTTACAGTTCTACATGCGTTCACGTACCTTGTCTTCTGTCATAGGACTTCTATTTTTTATTTGTTCTGACTGTGCAACATCAAAGGAAATAGTAAAGTGAAGATCACAAAAGGCATTCATGTAAACTAAAACATCCATTTGACCATGTGTAGTCCCATTAAGTTGAAAAGCATTGGTTATGCTTGCGCTTGTTGGATTGGGCCCTGTGTTTTATAAAAACGGATATACTGTTAACTGTGGCAGGAATCTCAGTGAAGCTCATTCGCTGCTAATTTCAACAGAAAATGTTTGAAGAAAAAAGTAAATTTTGTATTTGTAAATAGAATCATAGGACTGGAAGGGACCTCGAGAGGTCATCTAGTCCACTACCCTGCACTCATGGCAGGACTAAGTATTATCTAGACCATCCCTGACAGGTGTTTGTCTAACCTGCTCTTAAAAATCTCCAGTGATAGAGAGTCCACAATCTCTCCCTAGGCAATTTATCCCATTGCTTAACCACCCTGACAGTTACGAAGTATTTCCTAATGTCCAACCTAAACCACCCTTGCTGCAATTTAAGCCCATTGCTTCTTGTACTATCCTCAGGGGTTAAGAAGAATGATTTTTCTCCCTCCCCCTTGTAACAACCTTTTATGTACTTGGAAACTATTATCATGTCTTCTTTTCCAGACTAAACAAACCCAGTTTTTTTCAATCTTCCCTCATAGATCATGTTTTCTAGGCCTTTAGTCATTTTTGTTGATCTTCTCTGGACTTTCTCCAGTTTGTCCACATCCTTCCTGAAATGTGGTGCCCAGAACTGGACACAATACTCCAGCTGAGGCCTAATCAGCTGGAGTAGAGTGGAAGAATTATTTCTCGTGTCTTGCTTACAACACTCCTGCTAATACATCCCAGAATGATGTTTGCTTGTTTTGCAACAGTTGCATTGTTGACTCATATTTAGCTTGTGGTCCACTATGACCCCCAGATCCCTTTCCGCAGTAATCCTTCCTTGGTAGTCATTTCCCAAATACAACTGCATTGGATTGGATGGGGTGCTGGAAAACTCAAGTATAGAAGAAGGGGAAAAATGGGCGGTTTGGTTAAATCTTGTACTCAACCTACAGTGGTGTAGTTTGCATTTTCTGTGAAAAAATAAATTCTTCACTATCCTGGTTTGTTATGAAATTAAAATGGAGAGCTAATTGGATTCTAGTGTAAGGGGTAAAATACAGATAAAATTTGTAACTGTGTTCACGGCAGAGTTCTGGTCATGAGGAAGATGTACTGTTTTTACCTTTTTTTTTTTCTTTTTTTTCCCCTCCAAGAAAAAAACCCCCTCAGTGTAAAATAGCATTTAACAAATTATATATATATATTTTTTAATTCCTAGTTCATGTGCTAGGACAATGACTATAAAAATAAATACATTAATGGGTAAGCCCTTTTTCTTAATAATAAGTCTAATTTTTTTTCCAAAATTTGTCAGTACAGACGCTCCCCAGGTTATGCAAACCCGCAGTTCTGGAAAAAGTTCCGTAAGCTCACTCGCGCTCGCTCTCTTGTGCTTTTTATTTTTTTGCGTAATTGTCGGGTATATGTCTCCTCCTTGCACAAGACGTTCTGGAATGGAACGCTTGCATAAGTTGGGGAGCATCTGTATCGGAAGAGTCACCAGCCAGTCATGTTTTATTAATGCATAGCTAGCAGTAAACACCAATTTATGTAGTTAGTTAGTTAGTTAGTTAGTTGTGTGGTGAGCGTTTGCCTGGAGTTGTATATAAGAAGAGCTCTAAAGATACAGATCTAGCCATGCCTTTTTATTTTATCATGACTGATATTCAAATAAAACATATTTCTTAAATTAAAAATTACAGAACAATGTATAGAGTTGGATAACTGTTTCCTATAGGCAGAGAATGAGTAAATCTTAATGAAAACTTTTTTGTTGTCTGTGTGTTCTGTCCTTTAACATCGCTTCACCATAAAGATCCTGAATCATAGCACATTGTTATTAGAAAATATTTCTGCTATGGTAGTGCCCATCAGCCCAAGTCAGGATTCTGGACCTCATTGTGCTGAGTGCTGCATAAATACAGAAAAGAGACCATTCCTGCAATTTAAAGACACAAATAGAGAAAGGGTAGATGATTTGGACATGACATACAAAAAAATGAATATAGGAAAGAAGTGGCCGTGCTTTAACAGAAGTAAATATAGTTTGTTTTTTTAATTGGGATTAGCAGAAGGGAGGAAGGAATCAGAAGAGAAGTGGAAGAGGAGTAAATACAGCTGATTGCCTATCTAGCCAGGCTCAGCAGGCTAGGTTTTGTTGGCATCATTTTTTCAGTTAATGTTTCCTGTGCATTAGGGGCAGCATGGGAGAAAGCATGAAGATGCTGTTGGGAACTAAAGGCTGAGAATGCTGGTAGAGGGAAGGCAAGAGTCGGTGTCAAAATAAATAAAATCAGCTAGGTAAGGTGGGACTAATTTACAAAAGGCTTTAAAGGTAAAGACAAGATGCTTATATTTAGTGCAGAGGTGAGAGGAAAGCAAGCAGAGGCACTCAAATAGAAGGTTGATGTAGTTAGAGTGATGAGCCAAGATGATGATGATGATCTTGCTTTTATCCAACCCTATGTGGGTAGATCTTTCTCTGGAGATCTTAAATCCACTCCTCAAGCCAGTAGAGGACTTAGGTGCCATTAGGAATTCTGTAACCCCCAGGGTATGAATAGACTGTTTTCAGAGTACTTCCACCCCCTGTCAATCCAGGGAACTCAAAAAGGTTCAGGACCCAGAATCTGATTCTCTTTGTGGAAGTGAATATGGTTCAAGTTTCAGAGCACTTTGTCACAAAATTAATAATATTAAAAACATTAAGAAGCAAAGACAGTTTTTATTTTCTGTGGCAGAAGCAAGGCATTAGCTTGGGATCAGATGGTTTTTAAATATTCCCTACGTCAACCACCTGAGAATTTGAATTGCATTTACTGTCTTTGTACTGCAAAGGCTAGTATACAAACAGAGTAAGAGAACTTAAAAGAACCAAAAAAATTTGGACCATGATCCAGAAAATGTACTTATATTTCATGTGTTTGAGTAGTCCTGTTGGAGTTCATTTATAGAGTTAAGCATTTTTATTAGCACTGCAAATGAAATATTTTGATTCTTGAATTTAACTTGGTGATCTTAGTTATTTCTGTGATCACTTCATGTATGCGTGAAAGAGTGTATGATCATGCTGGTCTATTTTAAGAAAAACATCTGTGAGGAAAAATATTAAACCAAAGCATTATTTTTAAAAAAATCAGAAATTGACTTTTTTTTATGCTGTAAGAGTGGCTCTGTGTTTCATAAGTGATTATGTTGAGAAAATGTCCAATGTTCTAGTAAGCATTAGGTGGCAGTAGTGTGCTATATGTGGCAGCACTTTGTCATTTGGTTATTTTTTTTAAGCTTTCATAGTCTTATTGTGGTGTCACAAACTAGATTATAAACAGTCAAGGGAAAATATGATAATATACTGGTTTAGTCATAGTTTTGTTATGAGAATTGTGTGAAACTGTAGGGGCAGTTATTGTTTGGGCCTCTCTGGCATGCTTAAGATGTAGTCAGAATGCTGTTGTTACAGCAGAGTATTAATGATTTTATATTTTCCTGTTATACAGAATAAAACAGTAATTTACAATAATGTGAACTAAAAATATTCTGAGGAGGTGTGTGCCAGAGAGATCCTTGTTCAGTGTGTAATTTACAAGGTAGTAACTTCAGTAAATTTTATCCTCTCCCTTGGGCCCAAATGCTAAATTCCCTTTTGTATTTGGAGATGTGTAAAATCATATTATTAGAGATCCAGAAAAGGTGTCCTGTTAATTAGAAGTGTGTCGTACTTTGGGTTGATTTCCTTACCATTAGCAAAAGTGTAATTAGGACTTATATACAGTTTAGTTTTTTATTTAGTTCTATTTTACATCTAGAATAAAGTATTTTGTTCCCCACTTTTTCGTGTTTCTCGAATGTCAGGATTTAGCTCAGAATATTGGAAACATTTTGCTACTTCACCTTTTATTGTCATATAGTTTTCAAATATATAGTGCTGTCTTAACCTTGTGTGAGGATATGTTGCTGTCTTATGTTTTTGTCTTCCTTTATCATCTAGGGAAAATGAGTGCATTTTCTAAGTTCAGGGGAATATTGGTGGAACAAGGTAGATATAATTAACCTTTCATCATAGTGATTTTAGTGTTGCTTTGAATCTTGGACAGGTACAGTTAACTTGTGACCTTTTGATTTTTTTTTCATCATTGTGTGTCTCAGGTAAAGGGGCTCAGGGAATTCAAAGCTGGTGCAGTAGTTTCATTAATTTGGCAGAATGATCAATTAATAGAAGGAGAGCATGAAAGTGTTGACAGAACAAGCTACCTAATTAGTACCTGATGAACCATGTAGGCCACAGAGTGCAGTGTGTCGCTTCAGGGTAGTTGCAGTATAAGATCTTTGCATTCAAATCATTAAGTAGCCAAAGAGCAGTACTTCAGTTTGATTTCAGCTGGTTAAGGAAATCCTAGAAAGTGCTGAGCGAATTCATTTCCCACTGAAGTAAAGGAAGCTGAGGACACTCAGTACTTTATGCAAGAAACTCAAAGTACTGTAATGCAAGGCATTGGGCTTTTCATTTGTACAAATCTTTATTTTTAAACATTTGTCTACACATTGTACAGTTAAAGTGATTCTAATTTTTGAAAATGAATTTCAGTTTTCTTTTTAGCTGTCTTGAAGAACTAAGCTAGAGAGAGAAGAGTTGGAAATATTAGTTCAATAAAATTTTCTGCAGATACAGGTAATATCAAAGGGATAATAAATGTCCACTTACCCCAGATTTTTGAAGTCATTGCAAACTGAGGGTGTTTAGCACCATGCAGGGTTGAGCGTCCACACTAACAGGCTTTGTTTATATGTCTTAGTGGGTTTTTTATAGAGGTCATTTACTGGGTCATTTAAATGCACTTTAAACTTACAAGTCTTGCACAATAACTGTAACACTAGAAGAATTGCTTTGTGTTGCTGTTTAACCAACTATATTTCCATTCATATACATAAGTATATCTATAACACAATTCACCCTATTGAAAGACAATTGTACCTCCTCCAGTGACACGCAGAGAACCTGTCAATGTTAAAAACAAGAACTCTTCAATATGTATTTACTTATTCTTTTAACTTAAGCTTTTCCATTTTATTTAAAACACAGTAGTTTTTCTTTAGAATAATTTGAACTGTTATGTTATAATTTATTTCTTTTTTTAATTTTTTGTAAGCCTGACCGAATTTAATGAGTCCATGTTGAGCACTCGGAAAATGACTACTTTCCCCCAGTGCCACATGGTGAGTGCATAGGTCTAGTTTGTCACCTTATTTTCTTTTAATACTTTTTGTGGGACAATGAACAAAAATAACTAAAGTATTTTTAAAGAGACAAGGTGGGTGAGAGAGTATATTTTACTGGACCAACTTCGTTTTTAACAGTTAACCAAAATTACACAGTCCATGTAAATTAAAAGGATAGTTACATAACTCTCAAAATATGAAGGCTCTCATTTAAGTTAATGGCAGTATTCCTGTCGATGAGAGGAGAATGAGGCCATAAAACAGCAAAGGTTAATCTGTGAAGATCAATAATTTACAGTGTGAATGTGGACTCCTGGTGTCTGCAGACCATGACTAAGATTTCCAAAGGGGTCCGCATTTCCATTTGAAAATTTTTAGGGGTCCACAAATAAAAAAAGGTTGAAAATCACTGATGTAGATTCTTAGCCACGCCCATCACCATAGTAGCTGAGCACCTCCATTTAGCCTGTTTTATTGTAGCCTGAATATTCTGTGCCATAGTTTGCATGGAAATTACTTTTATATGGTGATAATGAAAGATAAGCAATCAAATAATAATGTAAATTTCTATTAGATACTATCATAGGAATGCCCAGTTCAACCTGTTTTAAATTGTGTTTGTGCGGGTATTTATGTGCTGTATATTAAATTTACTTGCTCTGCTAAAATGAAACTATTTTTAGTCACATTTTAAAAATAGATTTATGATGTAATTATATGGTCCCTGGAGGTGCACATAATTGAATGATATGGTGCCTTCTTGTATTTCCATTTAGCAAGAGAATTGCTTAGCTTTATTTTGTGGTCCTCTGTCTGCTGGACTGGATACCTTATGAGGCACTGTGTAATTCAGTTATAAATACCTTTAGGAGACTTATAATTAAATAGCACATAGATTTTATTTTCCCTTCTTTGTATATTTTTACGGCAAAACTTAATATTCTGCATCTTAAATTATTAAATTAAACATTATTGCTACATTTAAAAAAAAGACAGGATTTTAGTATCTTGGACAACTTTAAAGGGAATATCTATTAGGCTACTAGACTGATAGGGGGACAATTCATGTTTTGGTGTTAACTGTTAATTGGTCATGAGATTTGGAGCCTGGACCATATACACTTAGAATTGACTGGTGCATCAGTGAAGACATCTTTTGAAATCCTAGATCCATTGAAGTCAGTAGTTTTGCCATTGACTTGATTAGAGGCAGGATTTCTCCCCCAGCTTTGATGATGATAGTCTTTTATGTTGATGATCATTATGCAAGAGATTTCCACACAGGCACCTCTGGATCTTAGTGCTACAGAAAGTGTCAAAACTCTTCTTCTGAATTTATCTTTGGGAGAGGAAAAGATATAAGGCCTGATGCAAACCCCTCTTGAAGTAAATATCCATTTACTTCGGTGGGTATTGGATCAGACTCATAAAGCCTTACATCTTTTGGTTGCTGGTTTGAATCCAGGCTGGGCTGGTGGTGACTTAATTGTTACCATACAATGGCTGTTTAGCCAACGTGAAACAAATCTTCTCTCAGTTCATTTCCCAGTGGACAAGTGTCCACATCACAGAAGGCACCCCTAAAGTTTTCATTAATTGGTCCCTTTGTTGGCAGTTGTGGCAGAAAGGCTAGGACTGAATGACAACAGACACTCCAGGTCAAGGGTGAGGTATCTTGGCAGAGCCTTGTGGGGACACACTTAACTCTCACTGCATATGCTGTAACCATTGTGTGGAAAATATATATTTCCAGGACTGTCAGTCTGGTACTAAATTCATTCTGATTTAAAAAAAAAACAAAAAACGGGGGGGAGCGGAGGACTGTAACCACTAATAGATCACTTTTAAATGCTGTGGTGTATGGTAATTCAAACAGCAAAAGTCAGACTAAAGTACTTTGTACTTATTCTTCAATATCCTTTTATGCTTGATTCTTGTACCCTGTTTACTCTGAATACTATTAATCTGAAATTTATTTTTTGTAAAATGTGTGATTAGAAATTAAACAGAATTATACCAGTCTACCTTTCTTTTAAAATTAGAAAAAAATGTTATTGAGGTTATAGCAGCTGTCTCATAATATGTCTTGAAAGGCTAAGATGATCTCTGCATGCTACAGGCAGGTTAGCATGAGCCTGCCAATACTTTTCTCTAATTGGGGCCTCTTACAACTTTTCTTTCATGTCCTATTACCTATCTTAGCCTACAGATAATGTCATTTGTAGCTGTTAGCTAGTGGAGAGTATACAAAGTCTGCTTCCCTGAAAACATTTTCAAACATAATGCTGCTGAAATTTAGACACTATAAATGTAGCTTGCATTTTTATCTGTTTTTTTGTTGAGAAGACCTGCAGTACTATTTTATTTGTAGTTATTTGTGAACTTGTCTATAGTACCATATTTTTATTTTATTTGTATTACTGTAGTGCCTAGGAGCCCTAGTCATGGACCAAGACCCCATTCTGCTACCTTAGTTGTGTCACTATAGTCGCTGTCGGGTTATAGTAATGATATATTACAATTTTTATACCAAAATACAGATCAAGGAAAATGATAAAGGGAATGAAGTGTTGACCAAAGAAAACATGCTTAGCATGAGAGAATTGTTCTAACTCTGAACGTTTAACAGTGACTTGATATTGTGGGGCTTTATGTTAAGCATTGTGTTTCTGTGTTTTATATAACTCAGGTGTTTTGATTATGTGACATCTTTGTGCCAATATGAGGAAGTGCCGTTATCAGAAAGATATTATGAAATTTATTATTAAGAGTACTTTAATATTTGCAACTGGGAATATGATTACTGAATATATTATAAACTAAATTTATATAATAAAACTGTATTTTAATAGGAAAAGTTTTACTGGAGTTGATGAAATATTCATGATAGCATATGTGAATTTAAAATTCTAGATCTATAGTGCCTTCGTCAACTTAAGGCATTAATTACATTTTTTTAATAGACATTTTTCTCCAGGACCTCTCAAAACTCCCCAGCAATTGCAAAAATGGAACTGCTTGCTTTTTTTCACACATATATAAAGATGGGTGACCATATTTTACTCAACCCTATTGGCTTCTGTTGTGATATCTTCTTGAAAATAGGCCACCGTAGGCAGGGAAGGACATGTCTGTCTCTTGGTTTAATCCAAATTTATTTTCACTGGATTGTAATAAACATGAAAGAATGCGAGTAGAACCCAAACACTAAATAGGGGTATTTGGTTTTGTTTGTTTGTTTTTTTAAAGTTAGCATTGACCTAAGTACTCCCATTCCAAATAATCTTCTCTCACACATCGTGCCCTGGGATGTTTGGCTTCCCCTCTGTTCCTGCTGCTTCCAACTCTTCCCTTCTCCTCTTCCCACTCTTTCTCCTCTTTGGAAAAGCAATGCATCTGACTTTTCTCTTGTGCCCTTCCATGTTGTGATCATCTACTGTCCAGCTAGCTCGTGGCTTTCTCTCTTCCTTTCTTTAGTCTCCCATGCTCATCTGTGGTGACTTTCACTTCTGTGTTGATGACCCGTCCACTTCCTTTGCTGCACATTTCCTCACCCTCACCTCTTCATTTGACCACCAGCCCTGAATTCTTCATATAGAGATGGTAGTTGAATTTGTGTTTATGAATTAGATTACCCAGAGATAATTTGTAGAGGAAGAAAAGAAGGTGACCAAGAACAGAGCCCTGTGCAACCTCCACAGAAAGTTGCTGTGAGGTGGGTGGGAGGGGGATGAGGAGAATCTCCGAAGAGCATTGAAGTAATGATTAGGCACGTAGAAGGAGAACCAGGAGAGAGCATGGTTGGTGGTGCTGACAGGTCAAAAAGGATGAGGATAGACTTGTTATGAGCTTTGGCTAGGAAGAGGTCATTAGAGACTTTGATGAGAGAGGTTACAGTGAAGTGCAAGGCTGGGAAGACCAGATTGGAGAGAGTCTAGGAGGGAATTATGGGAGAACTGCAGAAGGCAATTGTAAATTGAACATTTAGTGAGTTTAGAGATGAAAGGGAGAAGGAAGGAGGCTGATGGTTGGAGAGGCAAGTGGTGTTAAGCGTGGGGGGTTTTAAGATGGGAAAAACTAAAAAAAAAAACTTGACAACAGTTAGGCTACTGGTGTGCTGAGACCACTGCCTGTCATGCTGATCAGTATTGTCCCTTTGTTTCCTTGTACTTCTCCATCTGTCTATATCCGTCTGTTACTTTTTGTTTTGTACTTAAATTGGAAGCTCTTTGGAACAGGGACGTCTTTTTGTTCTGTTTGAACTGTGCCTAGTACAATGGGGTCCCAGTCCATAAGTAGGACTTCTAGGCACTATGGTAATCAAATATGGAGTGCTCCTAAAATCGCACCTCCACTTGCTGTGTATAAAATAAATAAAGTACTGCAGGATTACAAATGTTGGTTTTTATTGGATTTCCTTTTGTGTACTCTTACCTGGTGGAAAATCCCAGTGATAATTAACATAACACCTCTACAAAGGGTTGATTTGACCCTAGCTATCATTCAGTATATAGTTTTGCAGAAATGACAGATATTTAGAGATGTTTGAGTTAATTTTATGAACTCTAAAATTTGAAAATAAAAATCTTAAGTTTCTCTTTAAAAGTAATATTTTTAACTAAATAGTGTTTATGCATTGTTTTAAAAAAACCCTATTTTTTGTCCAGTACGGGAAATTTTGTGTTTGAAAATGAAACTAATCATTATTGAAGGGTTGACTTTATAGCTGGTTTACAACAAAAAATGGTTTCATAGCTTGTTACAGCAAAACCTTAAAGGGGTTAGATCTACCTGTCGGTGAAATATGTATTAATCTCATAAGATTTTCATTGCTTCAGATTTGATCTCTGCTTTTATCATCAACAAAATCTTAGTTTTTGTGGCTGTAAACTCAAGATCTTAAATGGGACAGATCCAGTTAACTATATAGGTAATGCCCTATTTTAATAAAGATTATGAAGGCCCTTTACTGCAGAAAGAATGAACCTGAAATAGCTAAATAATCAACCACCCGTCTCAAGCACAGATATACTCTCTCTACTCCTAGGGGGAATTCTGCACCAAAAAATGAAAAAAAATATGCATAGGATTTTAAAATTCTACACATTTTATTTGTCAAAATAACATACACTATCACACCAGTTTCAATTTTTTTGGCAGTTTATTTCAAAATATCTGTCAAGCATGTCTGTGACAATACAGACTACAAAAAAGATTCAGGAAATATTTTTTACAAATAGATTCCTTACTAGGCATATTAATACAGAGCTTTGAGTAATAATTCATTTAAACTACAATACAGAAACTTATTTCTGTCAGTCCTCAGAAGCAGTGCAAAGGCTTGGGAGAGCCAAGGGTAATGGAGGAGCTGAGAGAGGGGGAAGTAACTGATGAGAAGGAGCCTGGGAGTGAACCTAGAGGGTTGTTTAGGTGGAAGAAGTATGGAACAAGGTTTTTTTTTGTTTTTGTTTTTTTTATTTTTTTGGAGTGGAGGAAAAGATTGTTAGGGAGGTGGGGACCATGTAGGCCCTGGCTGCCCCTAGCCTCTCCCATTCAGTCAGGCACATCTGTCCCTGTCCCCATGTGTCCCTGCACCTCCACTCAGCCACTCCCACCCACCCTCCACCTCTGTGTCCCTACACCCCCACTAAGTCACCTCCCATCGCAATTTGGCCCTGCACCCCCACTCCCATTCAGCCCCCACCAGCCCTTCTGAGTCTGTCTGTCTGTGACCCCTCACCAGCCCTTTGTGTCCCGCTCTGACTGTCTACCCCATATTCTGTGCTTCTTCACCTGTCCCCACAGGCAGGGTGCTATGAGAAATGCAGCCTTGCCTCCTCCCTATCAGCTGCAGATATGCTGTGGCTGGTGAGGCTGCTGCCTCTGTTCTGGCACCACAGCAACCCCTGGTGGGGAAAAGGTGTAGCATCTCTCTAGGAGAATTTATTTTCTGCAGAGGGAAAAAACTGCTAGGGACATGAATTCTGCATGTTGAAATAAAGCAGACTTGTCAAGGATTCTTTATCTTGCATGATACACATTTCACCTATGACTCTTGCTACATTTAGAATTATTATCGTTATTTAGGTTCAGACCCTGGAAACATCTATGCAAATGGGTAACTCAGTGTGTATAAGTAGTTACATGGTACACTTAGACCCTAATTCGTAAAAGTGCATGTGTAACTTCAAGCATAGTAGCCGTATTGAAGAATGGGAGCTATTCTTACGCTTAAAGTTGAACACACAATTAAGTACCTTATTGAACTATGTTCTTAATTACCAGTTTAAAACAGTTGGGACTGCAAGGTGAAGTTCTGGATTACTTCAGTAGAGTGAAAATCTGAACTAATAATCTGATTTGCAAATTTAGCGTTCAATTCTCATACTTAGAATAAGAAATAATGGGCAAATTATTTGTTTTTTAATGGTAATGTCACAGCCCTAAGGTCTTTTTCCAACATGGTGTCTGTATGGCCAATTGCCGGTCATCTAAAGGTCACACTGGTACTGTGTGCAACACCGTGGTGCGGTGTGCAACATTAGAGTGCCATGTGCATTTTCCCGCTCTTTTTCCTGGTCACCTAGGGGTCAGGCTAGTGTCGTGTGCAGTCTCCTGCTCTTCTGCCTGGTAATCCAGGGGTCAGGTTAGTGCTGTGTGCATAACACCAGCGTGCCGTGGGCAAAGGGATCCAATCTGACCAATCATAGTTCAGTTCAAACGGTCAGACTGGGGTTGTGTGCAAAACCATGCTACTGTGCTGGGTGCAGCTTTTAGCAGCTTCTAGTGTGCCGTATGCAAAGTCTATCTCCGTAGGGGGCAACAGCTCGGAACCTGGAGGGCGTAGGAGCTAGGGACCAATCAGATCCTGACAAGTGTAAAAAGAGCCTTTGAATAAAACCATGCCTTGTGCCAGGATCTGCAGGAGTATCCATGTACTGACTGAAGGACCTGATCAACCCTTTGGCCAGGGGTCTCCTCCGGATATAGCCGGCTCGGGACGTGTCATTTTATTGCTTTTTCCACGTTATCTTCTACGGATTCGGTATGCTTCTGGTGTCTGTTCTGCTGGTCAGCTGCACCTGGAATACAGTACTTGCTTTCTAATCTTTCTTTCTGTGCTTTGCTTAGTCTCTTCTCTTTCCCCCTCTCTTATGTGGTACAGAATTGCATATATTGTTTTCTGATGTACATTTGTGTATATATGGTATATAAGAGCTGAGTTGTTGTAATAACTGCTATTGAAGTTGATTGGTGTATTTGATAATAGTATTTGGTCAGTGTGCACACAGTTGTTTTATTTGGTATATGCGTTTACCTGGTTTTACAGAGCAGTTAATTTTGAAGCATTTGGTTCCTTGTTGATAAATGTAAATAGATTGCTTCAGGTTGTGTAAAGGTTTCGTGTTTCAATAGTACTGTCAGTTGGTAAACGTGCTCCTCCCCAGCCCAAGTTGTGATTTTCTCCCTGTTAATAAACGGCCATGTGGTGTTTTAAAGTTTACATTTGTCCAGTGTTAATTTTCCTCTCTCAATTAAAACATTCACCGAACCTGTATTAGGGTCGGACAGGTAATAGCTATATGTGATGAAGCCCTAAATACACAACCATCTAATTTTTTAAATTTTGTTACTGTAATGTCACCAAAAGATAAAAATATGGTTTAGTGTTGCTGCTTGTATCTTTACCGTTTAATTTGTAAAGCTTAATTATGAGTTTTACTAAACTTTAAAAATAAAAATTGAAAAGGTTAATAATATTTGTCTGCAGTGGTTATCGTTGAAACAGTTAAAGCTTTTTATGGAAAAAAATTATAAAGCCATGTAGTTCATTCTTCTATTACTGCAGGACTGTTCTCTGAAGTAAATTTTCCTTTGCTTGTTCAGTTTTGGATGACATACTGAAAGCTTGGCTGGAAAAAGCACTAGAAAATATATTGAGAGTAAAATTTATACACACAGATTTAATTTTACTCCATGAAAGTAATTAAAGTCAAAATGATCATCTCATCCGGGTGGGGAAAAAACAGGTTTGTTTTTTTAAAGTCCATATTTTTTAAATGTATGACTTTTTAAATTTAAATTGAGTTTTAAAAAAAACTAACCTGTTTAAAATTAAATTTTAATTTATAACACTCTGTGTTAAGGCCTAAGTTTTTTACATTCTATTAAAGTCAATTAAATAAAAAAGTGCCAAATTAATGAGTCATCAAACTTCAAGTAATGAGTTTAAAATCTGCTTTTTGTCTGCAGAATCAGGGGGGAGAGCATCTATAACTTTTGAGGTCAATCTTTATAAATAAAGCAAGATGTCATGTACTGCTTAGCTATATCATTTTCAGTTTGTATAATGGAATGAATGTAGGTATTTACTTTTTTTTCCAAATGTCTATTTTCAGTTTCTTTTGTGCAGAAAAGATTTTTCCTTAATTACTTTTGGTTTCAGCTTAGCAGAAGTACTTTGTTTCACTTTGCCAATCTATTCATCAGTGTCAGCTAGCATTTTTCAGAGTATAGCTTCTATTGTAGATTTCAACAGTTGGGAAATGGAGGGAGAAAATCTAGTAGTTTCATTCCACTAATAAAAAAATTAAAAATGCTGGATTGCATATTTTTAATCAGATTCCAGTTTCCCTTCAAAAGCAGTTTGATTTAAATCGTGAGCAAAAAGTTGATCATCTTGTAAATAAGAAATACATCATTCACCATTTCCTAACATAGTAAAAACAAATGTAATAATTAAGAACCTGAGTAAGTGTAGATTGAACTATATAGTTGCTTAAATAAATATGCACAATTATAGTGCTTTCAACTGGTTCACGAGAAGTACCAAATGTAGTGTAAAGCCTATACTTAGTTGTAAAAAATCAAATCGATATGTTTTAATATTTATACCAACCAGTGAGAATTAACCTTTCTTTGGGAAAATAAGTAAGTATAAATGGAAAATAAGATTTACTGGTAAATTAATTATTTAAATCAAGATTTTTTTTCTGCTAATACAAATAATAATTAAAATCCTGTGATTTAAATCACTTGACCCTGTTAGCATTTGTAAAACTGGCATTTGTGTATGTCTAGGGCAGGGATAGGCAACCTATGGCACATGTGCCAAAGGCGGCATGTGAGCTGATTTTCAATGGCACTCACTCCCTGGGTCCTGACCACCGGTCTAGGGGGCTCTGCATTTTAATTTAATTTTAAATGAAGCTGCTTAAACATTTTAAAAACCTTATTTACTTTATATACAACAATAGTTTAGTTATATATTATAGACTTATAGAAAGAGCCCTTCTAAAAACGTTAAAATGTATTACCGGCATGCGAAATCTTAACTTAGAGTGAATAAATGAAGATTCGGCACACCAGTTCCAACAGGTTGCCGACCCCTGGTCTATGTCTACACTACAGTTAAAAACACATGGCTGTCCAGTGCTAGATGACTCGGGATCAGGGGCTTTTTAATTGCAGTGTAGACATCTCTGCTTGGACTACAGTCTGAGCTCTGGGATTCTCCCACTGTGCAGGACCATAGATCTTAGGCTGCAGCCCAGGCCACGATGTCTATACTGCAAGCCACCCATGGGGTTTTAATTGCAGTGTAGCCATAGCTTTAAAGCTCTTAAAGACCACTGGTATGGTCACCTGGGTTATAGTAGTATAGTGGTTGAACTGGTGATCTCTGTTAGCTTCCTAAATAGCCCAGATTGTAACTTGGCAGCTCTCAAAGTGCAGAAGGAGCTGAACTCTATGGAAAATGAGGCAGGGAAAATGTACTATATTATGGTTTAATACGTTCTGGGTCCTGCATAACCTATAATAGGTTATGCTAGTTTATAGCGTATGTTATTTAATACTGGTTGACTTGGTTGATTCTTGCAAATGTGCAAAAGGAGCTGGAAATGTCCCATGGACAACCCAGGAATACACTTTTATGTTTGCAGATCTGGCTTGTGATGTGTGGCTGTATTTGAAATATGTATTGGTACTGTTCACTTTTTGCACAGCACACAAGCTGCAGGAACATATGGCCTCTCTCTATATATAATCACACAAACTATATTGGGCACAACACTAGTAAATATACTATAACATGGGAATGCTGGACTGGATGACAGGCACTTTGCAGATGAAAAGTGCTCTAGATGCTAAAAATTTATTGCTTTAATTGTTTATTCTCTTTGTATGTTTCTCTGCAATGTGGCCTACACTAAACATTTAGAAATCATGAGTCAGTCCCCCAAAATCTTGAAAGAGAGACTTAAAAGTGAGATTTTGAGAATTCATATGTTTTGAATCTTTAATTTGCCTTCTGTTCTTTAGAGTTCCCATTTTATGAATTTCTTCACAACCATGAGGGCTGGAAATGTGCCTTTTGAAGAAAAAATGAAAAATGAAATTTTCAGTAACTGAATTCAGGAGCCAGGGCTTTAAGAAATGTGCTAAATACAAGACTTACAATAAAATCATGAGAGTGGGCAACTCTGTATGCATGTGTCTGAAAGATCAGTAGGAGTAAAGTCATTTGTTGTTTACTTTATTTAGATTTACCATTAAAAAAAGAGAGTACATACAAAGCTTTGAGTACCTGGACAATAATTAAACTTGCAATAACTGCCTAGTAACATAAATGCCAGCTAACTCCAGCTACCCTCAACAGTGAAAAGGAAGTAATAATTTACTTCAACCAGCTGACAATAAAAAGGAAAAATAAGCTCCACCAAAAGCTCTTCCCTCAGATTATACCCAGGAACTTACCCTTATCCTTCCCCCCCCAAATCCTATCATGGAGTGAAGTGTTAGTAAAATGTTCCTAAGTTTATAAAGACAACTAAGATTGTTATGTGTTGCATGTTTTTATTATATGCATACATTCTTGAATGACTTTTGCATGTTGCAGATCAATTTTACAGATATGTAGAAGACACAAGGACTGAGTATCCAATTCCTTAGTTCCATTGGGCAATTAAGCTTCTGTAAAATAGACATAACTCAGTTACTTGACAGGGTTTTTGTGAGAATTAATATTCCTAAAAAGTGTTGAGATGCATTGCTGAAAAGCACTAAAGTGTGTTTATTGTATTATAATGCAATATTATCAAAGGAGGAGGAGGATGAAAGTCCCAGGGAAGGAGAGCATCTAACTGGAGCAGAGGAAAACAATCCCATAGTTGGGACCATCCTTCCAGATGATGTTGTGGTAACCTCTCACACTGAGGTTACCTCTCTCGGGGAGGGAACTCCAGCTATTAGAAAGAGACAGGTATTAGTAATGGGCGATTCAGTCATTAGAAACATAGATAGCTGGGTTTGCGATGACTGGGAACACTGCATGGTGACTTGCCTGTCTGATGTGAAGGTTGTGGATCTCTTTGAGACATCTAGATAGACTTATGTTTAGTGCTGTGGAGGAGCCAGTGATTATGGTATGCATAGGTACCAATGACATAGGGAAGGATGGGAGAGAGGTCCTGGAGGCCAAATTTAGGCTGCTAGATAAGATATTGAAGTCCAGGACCTCCATGGTAACGTTCCCTGAGATGCTCCCTGTTCCACGCACAGGGCCAGTTAGGTAGAACTGCAGAGTCTCAATGCGTGGATGAGACGATGGTGTAGGGAGGGAGGGGTTTAGATTTATTAGGAACTGTGGAAACTTTTGGGAAAGGGGGAGCCTATACAGGAAGTAGGGGCTCCACCTAAACCAGAATGGAACCAGATTGCTGGCTCTTAACATTAAAAAGGTCGTAGAGCAGTTTTTAAACTAAGGGCTGGGGGAAAGTCGACAGGTGCAGAGGAGCACATAGTTCGGACATCCCTTAGAGGAGGATCTATTCATAGAGAATCTCTATGTCCTAGTGAGGACAAGAGGATAGAAAATGATAAAATACAGGCAGAGTCTGATCAAATACAGTCAAATATAAGAGTCCGATTGCTTACATTGTGTAATGGCAGACAGCTAAAAGGAGACAAGTTTTTAAAGTGCTTATATACCAGTACTAGAAGTCTAAATAATAAAATGGGTGAACTAGAGTGCCTCATATTAAATGAGGATATTGATATAATAGGCATTACAGAAACTTGGTGGAATGAGGGTAATCAATGGAATACAGTAATACCAGGGTACAAAATATATCAGAAGGACAAAACAGGTCATGCTGATGGGGGAGTGGCATATGTAAAAGAAAGCGTAGAATCAAATGAAGTAAAAATCATAAATGAATCAAACTATACCATAGAATCTCCATGGATAGAAATTCCATGCTCTAATAATAAGAATATAGCACTAGGAATATATTACCGACTGCTTGACCAGGATGTGATAGTGACTGGGAAATGCGCAGGGAGATTATTGAGTTTTATATTTTAATAGCCTCTGTAATAATAATGGGGGATTTCAGTTATCCCCATATTGACTGGGTACATGTCAACTAAGGACAGGATGCATAGATAAAGTTTCTTGACACCTTAATGACTACTTCTTGGAGCAGCTGGTCCTGGAACCCACCAGAGGAGAGGCAATTCTTGACTTAGTCCTAAGTGGAGCATGGGATCTGGTCCAAGAGGTGAATATAGCTGGACCGCTTGGTAATAGTGACCATAATATTATTAAATTTAATATCCCTGTGGCAGGAAAAACACCACAGTGGCCCAACACTGTAGCATTTAATTTCAAAAAGGGGAACTACACAAAAATGAGGAGGTTAGTTAAGCAAAAATTAAAGGATACAGTGCCAAAAGTGAAATCTCTGCAAGTTGCGTGCAAACTTTTTAAAGAGACCATAATAGAGGCTCAACTTAAATATATACCCCAAATTAAAAAACATAGTAAGAGAACTAAAAAATAGCCACCATGGCTAAACAACAAAGTAAAAGAATCAGTGAGAGGCAAAAAGGCATCTTTTAAAAAGTGGAAGTTAAATCCTAGTGAGGAAAATAGAAAGGAGCATAAACACTGGCAAATGAAGTATAAAAATACAATTAGGAAGGCCAAAAAAGAATTTGAGGAACAGTTAACCAAAGACTCAAAAAGTAATAGCAATTTTTTTTTTAAGGACATCAGAAGCAGGAAACCTGCTAAAGAGCCAGTGGGGCCACTGGATGATCGAGGTGCTAAAGGAGCACTCAAGGATGATAAGGCCATTGCGGAGAAACTAAATGAATTCTTTGCATCGGTCTTCATGGCCGAGGATGTGAGGGAGATTCCCAAACCTGAGCCATTCTTTTTAGGTAGCAGATATGAGGAACTGTCCCAGATTGAGATATCATTAGAGGATGTTTTGGAACAAATTGATAAATTAAACAGCAATAATTTACCAAGACCAGATGGTATTCACCCAAGAGTTCTGAAGGAACTCAGATATGAAATTGCAGAATTACTAATTGTGGTTTGTAAATCACCTTCTGTACCAGATGACTGGAGGATAGCTAATGTGACGTCAATTTTTAAAAAGGGCTCCTGAGGTGATCCAGGCAATTACAGGCCGGTAAGCCCGACTTCTGTACTGAACAAACTGGTTGAAACTATGATAAAGAACAGACATATAGATGAACATAATTTGTTTAGGAAGAGTCAACATGGTTTTTGTAAAAGAAAATCATGCCTCACCAATCTACTAGAATTCTTTGAGGGGATCAACAAGCATTTGGACCAAGGGGATCCAGTGGATATAGTGTGCTTAGATTTTCAGGAAGCCTTTGACAAGGTCCCTCACCAAAAGCTCTTATGCAAAGTAAGCTGACACAGGATAAGAGGGAAGGTGCTCTCATGGATTGGTAACTGGTTAAAAGAGGAAACAAAGGGTAGTCAAAGGGTAAATGGTCAGTTTTCAGAATGGAGAGAAGTAAATAGTCGTGTCCCCCCAGGGGTCTGTTCTGGGACCAGTCCTATTCATCATATTCATAAATGATCTGGAAAAAGGGGTAAACAGTGAGGTGGCAAAATTTGCAGATGATACAAAATTACTGAAGATAGTTAAGACCCAGGCAGACTGCGAAGAGCTACAAAAGGGTCTCTCAAAGCTGGGTGACTGGGCAACAAAATAGCAGATGAAATTTAATGTTGATAAATGCAAAGCAATGCACATTGAAAAGCATAATCCAAACTATACATATAAAATGATGGGGTCTAAATTAGTTGTTACCACTCAAGAAAGAGATCTTAGTGTTGTGGCTATTATCTTTGGGAAATCATGGGAGACGGTGGAGATTCCAGAAGACTGGAAGGGGGCAAATATAGTGCCCATCTATAAAAAGGGAAATAAAAACAACCCAGGAAACTACAGACCAGTTAGTTTAACTTCTGTGCCAGGGAAGATAATGGAGCAAGTAATTAAAGAAATCATCTGCAAACACTTGGAAGGTGGTAAGGTGATAGGGAATAGCCAGCATGGATTTGTAAAGAACAAATCGTGTCAAACTAATCTGATAGCATTCTTTGATAGGATAACGAGCCTTGTGGATAAGGGAGAAGCGGTGGATGTGATATACCTAGACTTTAGTAAGGCATTTGATACGGTCTCGCATGATATTCTTATAGATAAACTAGGAAAGTACAATTTAGATGGGGCTACTATAAGGTGGGTGCATAACTGGCTGGATAACCGTACTCAGAGAGTAGTTATAAATGGCTCCCAATCCTGCTGGAAAGGTATAACAAGTGGGGTTCCGCAGGGGTCTGTTTTGGGACCTGTTCTGTTCAATATCTTCATCAACGATTTAGATGTTGGCATAGAAAGTACGCTTATTAAGTTTGCGGACGATATCAAACTGGGAGGGATTGCAACTGCTTTGGAGGACAGGGTTAAAATTCAAAATGATCTGGACAAATTGGAGAAATGGTCTGAGGTAAACAGGATGAAGTTCAATAAAGATAAATGCAAAGTGCTCCACCTAGGAAGGAACAATCAGTTTCACACATACAGAATGGGAAGAGACTGTCTAGGAAGGAGTATGGCAGAAAGAGATCTAGCGGCCATAGTAGACCACAAGCTTAATATGAGTCAACAATATGATACTGTTGCAAAAAAAGCAAACGTGATTCTGGGATGCATTAACAGGTGTGTTGTAAACAAGACATGAGAAGTCATTCTTTCGCTACTCTGCACTGGTTAGGCCTCAACTGGAGTATTGTGTCCAGTTCTGGGCACCGCATTTCAAGAAAGATGTGGAGAAATTGGAGAGGGTCCAGAGAAGAGCAACAAGAATGATTAAAGGTCTTGAGAACATGACCTATGAAGGAAGGCTGAAGGAATTGGGTTTGTTTAGTTTGGAAAAGAGAAGACTGAGAGGGGACATGATAGCAGTTTTCAGGTATCTAAAAGGGTGTCATCAGGAGGACGGAGAAAACTTGTTCACCTTAGCCTCCAATGATAGAACAAGAAGCAATGGGCTTAAACTGCAGCAAGGGAGATTTAGGTTGGACATTAGGAAAAAGTTCCTAAGTGTCAGGGTAGTTAAACACTGGAATAGATTGCCTAGGGAAGTTGTGGAATCTCCATCTCTGGAGGTATTTAAGAGTAGGTTAGATAAATGTCTATTAGGGATGGTCTAGACAGTATTTGGTCCTGCCATGAGGGCAGGGGACTGGACTCGACAACCTCTCGAGGTCCCTTCCAGTCCTAGAGTCTATGAGTCTATAGTTCTCTGAAAACATCCACTCAATGTGCAGCGGCAGTCAAAAAAGCTAACAGAACGCTAGGAATAATTAAGAAAGGGATAGATAATAGGACAAAAAATATCATGTTGCCTCTATATAAATCCATGGTACTCTCACATCTTGAATACTGTGTGGAGATGTGTTCGCTATATCTCAGAAAAAGATATATTGGAATTGGAAAATGATTAGGGTATGGAACAGCTGCCATATGAGGAGAGACTAATAAGACTGAGACTTTTCAGCTTGGAAAAGAGACTGCTAAGGGGAGATATGACTGAGGTCTATAAAATCATGACTAGGGTAGAGAGAGTAGATAAGGAAGTGTTGTTTACTACTTCTCATAACACAAGAACTAGGGGTCACCAAATGAAATTAATAGGCAGCAGGTTTAAAACAAATAAAAGTAAGTATTTCTTCACACAACACACAGTCAACCTGTGGAACTCTTGCCAGAGGATGTTGTGAAGGCCAGGACCATAACAGGGTTCAAAAAAGAACTAGATAAATTCATGGAGAATAGGTCAATCAATGTCTATTAACCAGGATGGGCAGGAAGGTATCGCTAGCCTTTGTTTGCCAGAAACTGGGAATGAGCAACAGGGGATGGATCACTTGATGATTACCTGTTCTGTTCATTCCCTTTGGAGCACCTGGCACTGGCCACTGTCAGAAGACAGGATACTGGGCTAGATGGACCTTTGGTCTGACCCGGTAGGGCTGTTCTTATGTTCTTAAATGTCAAAGAGTAGTTATCAATATTTCACTGTCAAACTGGGAGGGTGTATCTACTGTGGTGCCACCGGAATCAATCCTGCGTCTAGTACTAATCAGTATTTTCATTAATTACTTTAGATAGTGAAGTTAACGGTATGCTTCTAAAATGTGCAGATGACACCAAACTGGGAGGGGTTGCAAGCAATTTCAAGGATAGGATTAGAATTCACAATGATCTTGACAAATTGGAGAATTTTACCTGTCCCAGGTGAGTGGGTGAAAGTAAGCAAAAGATGATCCTTTGATCCTATTTTACGGTCTTTCACTCTATTCCTTTTAATCTTTTCTGCCTCCCTCATCAAATTAATGATAGCAAGAGACGTGAATATTTGAAGATATGTGAATTGCTACCTCCTGATCAGAATATCATTAAGTAATTTCAAGGACACTATCTTGATACCCAAAATATTTTCAAAAAGCAGAAAACAAAGAAATTGTGTGAAATCATGGTCACCCAGAAATTTTAAAAAATCTTTAATTCTGAGAAGAAACAACTAAATAACACAATAGAAAAAATGAAAGCAAGACTGCAGATCAATCATAAAAGTACAACTAATATTAGTCTGAAGTGGCAGCCAGGAATTTAAGAAAATATTGACCACAGAAAGATCTACTGATAAATCAGAAAAGCTTTAATAAATGTAATTACATATTTTTATTATGAGGTAGTATTTTGTCCAGCTTCCAATATTGAGGTATATGGCTCCTATTAATATAGTATCCAAAGTGCCTTCTAAGAAACATAGCCAAAATAAAAATCTATCGTTTTTTTCTGTGATAAATGAATCCCAGACCATTTAAAATCAAGCAGTAATATCTGGCTCCACTTTCTTTATCCAATGATTATCTAAAGGAGCATAGTTCACTACCTATATTTGAGAGAGAACCTAAGTACTGTAGGAAGCTGTCTTTCACAGGGAGTACTAAAAGAAAGTCAAAGAACATCCCGGATCTTGTAATTAAAAAAAAAAAAATCCATGATATGCAGCCGGTACTTGGCTACATTTCACAGAATCATAGAATATCAGGGTTGGAAGGGACCTCAGGAGGTCATCTAGTCCAATCCCTTGCTCAAAGCAGGACCAATCCCCAATTTGAATAATTCCACTCTCTCACATACACAAACTCTTCAACAAGCATTGAAAATACTTATTTCAAAATACGTAGGATGAGATACCAGTGAAATATCACCATTTTGGCAATCATTTGTAATAAAGTAACATACAAAGGAAGTAGCAGCTCTTTTCCAAATTTGAACCCCACTGCACAAGAGAAATTTCTGTTCCTCAAGATTTTTTTCCTAATTTTATTTCATACCCACACTTATCCTCCATGTACTCGTCAGCTGGATGTGTGTGACTGTTCTCAGGGGACCCAGAAAGTTATCTCCTGCCTCCAGCATGAGTCTTGTCCGTACTTTGCTGGGTGTCAGCTCCCCAGTATCACCAGCCCTTCAGCCACTCAAGCACTCTCCTCTGGGTTATGCCAGCCATGTCTTTGCTTGCAGGTTAACAGTAAATACATCCCAGTCCCTGATTCCTATTGAATCATTCCCCTGTGATATGTGGTCCCTGACACTGACTACTTACAAAAATCCCAGATCTTCTGCCCCCAAGGAAACAGTGTGCCCCAGATTATTCGTTTTACCTTAAAAGCCACACAGCATTTCTGAGCACTTATAATTAAACAAAAGTTGGTTTATTTTAGAGAGAATAAACTTTTAATTAGAAATAAGAGACTGGTGGAAACAAATGGTTAAAATACAAAACAAAATTTATAAAATGTGAACCTAGAGCTATGCTTATTAATAGTTACCTTTCCTATCTAATAAGGTAGGTCCCTCTCTCCTCCTGCCATCCCGAGTTCAGTCTGTTGCAGAGCTAGCTGGCTTCACAGGAACCAGGATCCCATTTTTCATGAGAACATCTCGCTCCTCAAGATGTCTCCTGAATGAAAAGATCCAGAGGACCTCTATCTTCTCTGTTATACTGAAAAGTGTTTTTGTTCCTGTTAATAGATAGGACAAACCCTTGTCTTGTTGAAATGTTTTTTTTTTGTTTTTGTTTGGTTTTTTTTGGTTACCTGTAAATGGTTTTCTTTGTTTGCAGGTGCCTCCTATGGCTTTCTATTGAAAGTCTTAATATTGTGCATGTCTAAACAACTGAGCTTTTTTGCATTGCATCCCTGGCTAAGTCCTACAAGCTACACCTCCCCCTCCCCAAACAGACCATCACCAAGACGCATTATTACCTGGTGACTAATCTATCTGTAAAGCATATTTTCAGTATAAATACACCATTCCTTAAATTTTACCAATACTTGCATCTCATAATGATTATGAATCTTGACAATTACAAGCTTTCTGTAAATACTTTACTTGTTATATGATATTTATCCATATAGTGTAAGACATTTTTGATATAGTGAGTTTGTCAGGTCTGAGGTGACCATTTGCAAAAAAACAGGGGACCCTTTGCTAAGGAGCCTCTGTGTTACAATATTTTACAGCACCACAAAAAAAAATCACTTTTTAACAGAAATATTATAAAACTGAAAGTAGTTCTGCATGTGCAACCATAGCATACATGACTGTATGTATGTGATTATATAAACCATACAAATAGCATGTATTAAGTTATCTAAATCTATATTGTAGAAAGTGGTGTTTGTTTGTAGAGATTAAGGGGTTTTTAAACAAGAGTGGATCATTTTATTATTCCTAATCAGATAGTGACAAGTTAAAAAAAAATTAGAATTATGTTCATTATCCAGCAAAGAATTATCAAAATATTCTGTTCGGACTCTCTTCTGCTGCTCTTGTGAACCATTTTCATTGGCTTTGTGGCTTTATTTTCTGGAATATCTACTTCTACCACTGTTATAATTATTTTAGGCCAGTTTGATGTGGTTGAAAGGATGGTCAGTTTACTTTCTTGATAAATTGTTTTCTCCCATTCATTTGTTGATGTACTCCTCAAAAACTGCAAATTTATTTTCTATCAGCCATGATTTCACTGTGAAGGAGTAGTAGAGGAACCAGTTTTGTTTGAGTCTTCAATATTCTCAGCAGGAGAGGAGCCAATTTTCTTAGCATTGTTGTGAGCAATCAGTTATTAATGACTGGTTTGCTTCCTCTCAGAAATCAGGATCTGCCCACATGGTCTTCAACAGACAGTTAAAGACAGCCTCTTGGCCAATAAAAAGGGTGGATATTCTGGGCAACAGGTTTTATAATGAATTGTGTTGAAAGCTTTTGTTCTAAGTATTTTCATGGAGCGATGCCATGAATTCAGATCACTGTTTAAATTTCATTGTACTGAGTGATATATTAGATGTGTGTATGTTCCTTGCATGTGGCTGGACCTATCTAGTACTTCCAAATGCTCCATTCATGTAAGTATAAATTTGATAGAAAATATATTCCAGAAGCACACACTTAGTCCAGAAGTAGTGAAGGCTAATGAGATATTTCAGTTGTGAAAGCTGTCATCATTTATGTGGCTTTTTTCCTTAAAGATTTATAACTAAACCATTAACATGGTTCCCTTGGGATTGAAACTTGGAATAGAAAATCTCCATCTATGAATACATTTGCACTGGTTTAAATTTACACAGCACTAAACATAAGATCTACCTCAAAGAGCTTACTGAACAGTCTAATATTTTACCATTTTTCAGGGGAAAAATTGATCTAATTATCCCTTTTCAATAATTATTTTCTGATTGTATAACTCAGACAGGTATGATATAAAAATATTACAGCAATCTACATTAGTCCATAATGTAATCTAACTACTTTAACATTTGCCATAGTTACCATATATACTCGTTCATAAACTAAATATTTTTGGTAAAAAAGTGACACATCAAAGAGTGGAGGTCAGCTTATAAACGGATCTACACCAAAATTTGATGATTTTAAACTCTATGGACTCATTGAATTGAATATCGAATACATTGTCGTTTTGCTTACCTGGAGCGTTCGCAGGCACGGAGCTCCTCAGCTCCCTGTGGCCACAGTTCGCTGTTCCCAGCCAATGGGAGCTGCGGGAAGTGGTGCCACTTCCCGCAGCTCCCGTTGGCTAGGAACAGCAAACTGCGGCCCCTGGGAGCTGAGGGGCTCTGTGCCTGTGAACACTCCGGGTAAGCAAAATGTCCAGGCCCGCTAATGGCTTACCCTAATGGACCAGAAGCCAAAGTTTGCCAACTCCTGAAATGTGGGATAGGCTTATGAAAGGGTCATACAGTTTTTGCTATTTTTACTTAACCATCCTGGGGGGTCGGCTTATAAACGAACGGGCTAATGAACGAGTATGTATGGTAATATGCATATAATGTGACCATTTCAATTAAAAGGTCATGAAGACAGTGCACATGATCAGCTGCTATCTTGAACAAATACTGTTAAGGCTGAAACACAGTTGGTCTTTGGCAAAGATTCATAGATAATCTGACTAAAGACAAAGACTAATAAATTACAATTACATGCTTTGTACGATGTGATGGTGTAAACCTTCACCCATCACCACCTGGTTTAAACATAGAATGTAATAGTAACTGTCCTTTTTCTTGTTGGTTTATATATCAGCATTCATGTTTTAAGTTTGAATTTGATCACTATATGTTACGGTAAAGATCTTCCAATTTGTATATCTAATGTTGAAAATTTTGGCCTCCATTTATTTTCTGGGGAAAAAAATAGCGTAACTTTGTTCTATTTTCGATTTTTACTAGGTCTATCAAGCATTTAAAAATATTAATTGCACTGTTAAACCATAATAGAGTAATATTTATTTAAATATTTTTAGATGTTTTCTACATTTTCAAATATATTGATTTCCATTACAACACAGAATACAAACATGTACAATGCTCACTTTATATTTATTTTTGATAAGTATTTGCACTGTAAAAAAACCAAAAGAATAGTATTTTTCAGTTCACCTAATACAGTGGCTGTCAAACTTTTTTACTGGTGACCCCTTTTATAGACTCATAGACTCTAGGACTGGAAGGGACCTTGAGAGGTCATCGAGTCCAGTCCCCTGCCCTCATGGCAGGACCAAATACTGTCTAGACCATCCCTAATAGACATTTAACTAACCTACTCTTAAATATCTCCAGAGATAGAGATTCCACAACTTCCCTAGGCAATCTATTCCAGTGTTTAACTACCCTGACACTTAGGAACTTTTTCCTAATGTCCAACCTAAATCTCCCTTGCTGCAGTTTAAGCCCATTGCTTCTTGTTCTATCATTGGAGGCTAAGGTGAACAAGTTTTCTCCCTCCTCCTGATGACACCCTTTTAGATACCTGAAAACTGCTATCATGTCCCCTCTGTCTTCTCTTTTTCAAACTAAACAAACCCAGTTCCTTCAGCCTTCCTTCATAGGTCATGTTCTCAAGACCTTTAATCATTCTTGTTGCTCTTCTCTGGACCCTCTCCAATTTCTCCACATCTTTCTTGAAATGCGGTGCCCAGAACTGGACACAATACTCCAGTTGAGGCCTAACCAGCGCAGAGTAAAGCGGAAGAATGACTTCTCATGTCTTGTTTACAACACACCTGTTAATGCATCCCAGAATCACGTTTGCTTTTTTTGCAACAGTATCACACTGTTGACTCATATTAAGCTTGTGGTCTACTATGACCGCTAGATCTCTTTCTGCCATACTCCTTCCTAGACAGTCTCTTCCCATTCTGTATGTGTGAAACTGATTGTTCCTTCCTAGGTGGAGCACTTTGCATTTATCTTTATTGAACTTCATCCTGTTTACCTCAGATCATTTCTCCAATTTGTCCAGATCATTTTGAATTTTGACCCTGTCCTCCAAAGCAGTTGCAATCCCTCCCAGTTTGGTATCGTCCGCAAACTTAATAAGCGTACTTTCTATGCCAACATCTAAATCGTTGATGAAGATATTGAACAGAGCCGGTCCCAAAACAGACCCCTGCGGAACCCCACTTGTTATACCTTTCCAGCAGGATTGGGAGCCATTAACAACTACTCTCTGAGTACGGTTATCCAGCCAGTTATGCACCCACCTTATAGTAGCCCCATCTAAATTGTACTTTCCTAGTTTATCTATAAGAATATCATGCGAGACTGTATCAAATGCCTTACTAAAGTCTAGGTATGTCACATCCACCGCTTCTCCCTTATCCACAAGGCTCGTTATCCTATCAAAGAACGCTATCAGATTAGTTTGACACGATTTGTTCTTTACAAATCCATGCTGGCTATTCCCTATCACCTTACCACCTTCCAAGTGTTTGCAGATGATTTCTTTAATTCCCTGCTCCATTATCTTCCTTGGCACAGAAGTTAAACTAACTGGTCTGTAGTTTCCTGGGTTGTTTTTATTTCCCTTTTTATAGATGGGCACTATATTTGCCCCCTTCCAGTCTTCTGGAATCTCCTCCGTCTCCCATGATTTCCCAAAGATAATAGCTAGAGGCTCAGATACCTCTTCTATTAACTCCTTGAGTATTCTAGGATGCATTTCATCAGGCCCTGGTGACTTGCAGGCATCTAACTTTTCTAAATGATTTTTTACTTGCTTTTTTTTTATTTTCTCTTCTAAACCTACCCTCTTCCCGTAAGCATTCACTATATTAGACATTCCTTCAGACTTCTCAGTGAAGACTGAAACAAAGAAGTCATTAAGCATCTCTGCCATTTCCAAGTCTCCCGTTACTGTTTCCCCCTCCTCACTGAGCAGTGGGCCTACCCGGTCATTGCAATCCTCTGAGTGCGACCGCCTTTATAAATTAAAAACACTTTTTAAATATATTTAACACTATTATAAATGCTGGCAAAGTGGCATTTGGGGTGGAGGTTGACAGCTTGCGACTCCCCATGTAATAACCTCGTGGCCCCCTGAGGGGTCCCGACCCCCAATTTGAGAACCCCTGACCTAATAAAAATATAGTGCAATCTCTTTATCATGAAAGTTGAACTTAAAAATGTAGAAGTTTATGTACAAAACCACTCCAAAAAATTTTGGAGCCTGCAAGTCTACTCAGTCCTACTTCTTGTTCAGCCAATCGCTCAGACAAAGAAGTTTGTTTACATTTGAAGGAGATAATGCTTCCCACTTCTTGTTTACAATGTCACCTGAATGTGAGAACAGGTGTTCTCATAGCATTGTTGTAGCCAGCGTCGCAAGATATTTACATGCCAGATGCACTAAAGATTCAAAGGTGCCTTCATATGTCAACCACCATTCCAGGAGACTTTTCCATGCTGATGATGGGTTCTACTTGATAACAATCCAAAGCAATGCAAACCAACACATGTTCATTTTCATTATCTGAGTCAGATGCCACCAGCAGAAGTTTGATTTTCTTTTTTGGTGGTTCGGGTTCTGTAGTTTCTGCATCTGATTGTTGGTCTTTTAAGACTTTTGAAAGCATGTTCCAGACCTTGTCGCGCTCAGATTTTGGAAGGCACTTCAGATTCTGAAATCTTGAGTCAAGTGCTGTAGCTATCTTTAGGAATCTCAGATTGGTACCTTCTTTGCATTTTGTGAAATCTGCAGTGAAAGTGTTCTTAAAACGAACAACTTGTGCTGGGTCGTCATCTGAGACTGCTAGAACATGAAATATATGGCAGAATGCAGGTAGAACAGAGCAGGGGACATACAATTCTCCTCCAAGGAGTTCAGTCACAAATTTAATTAACACTTTTTTTTTTAATGAGCGTCGGCATGGAAGCATGTCATCTGGAATGGTGATGGAAGCATGAAGGGGCATATGAATGTTTAGTATATCTGGCATGTAAATGCCTTGCAATGCTGGCTACAAAAGTGCCATGCAAATGCCTTTTCTCACTTTCTGGTGACATTGTAAATCAGATGATGGCAGCATTATCTCCTGTAAATGTAAACAAAGTTGTTTGAGCAATTGGCTGAACAAGAAGTAGGACTGAGTGAACTTGTAGGCTCTGAAGTTTTACATTGTTTTGTTTTTGAGTGTAACAAAAAAAAATCTACATTTGTAAGTTGCACTTTTAGGACAAAGAGATTGCACTACAGTACTTGTATGAGGTGAATTGAAAAATACGATTTCTTTTATTTATCATTTTTACAGTGCAAATATTTGTAATAAAAAATAATATCCTTTGATATCATTTACAACACAGAATACAATATATATGAAAATATAGAAAAACATCCAAAATATTTAATAAATTTCAATTGGTATTTCTGTTGTTTAACAGTGCAGTTAAAACTGATTAATCACAATTTTTTTGAGTTAATTGCATGAGTTAACACTGATTAATCAACATCCCTAATTTTTACTAAAAATACACATTTTATATGATAATCATGTATGGACTGCAACTATGCCTAGACTGTATTTTCAGCAAGCTTCAAGCCAGCCTCTAGTTCTAAATGTACAGCTAACTGCAAAGAAATGCACACATTGCACACAGCAAAATCCTGCATTTATGCACATTAGCTTCTTGAATTTATAGTTTAGGTGAACAGCCACTTTTGCAGGCACAATCAGTTATGTGTAGAAAAGTGAATGTGAATACAGTTGAGCTCAGAGATGGGGAACATTTTGCCCTTATGGTCCTTTCTCCCATTGTTGCATTGAAAAGCGGGGAGGAGGGATGTTATCGAGATAATTCACTTCAATACAAATGATAGATATGTGTATGAGTGGGCAGACTCTAGTAGCAATGTTCATTTTGAATTCTTAGCGTATGACTGTCTGTGAAGGAGGGGGAGGCAGTTGTTTTAAGCTCACATAATAACAGTATTCTCTTCTTCCAAAACAAACTATAATTGGAAATATTTGTTCAGAATTCCATTCTCTCTAATGCAGCGTTACTTGTGGTACTAGTCCTCCAGGTCTAAATATCTACAGTAGATTCAGGTAACCAAACTAATGTTAGTGTACAGCCGAACTTAATATTCCTGATATAGAGAAAATAAGTGAATATGGAATATTTTGAAATATAATGAATTAACAGCATTCTTATAGTGTTATATAACCTTTGTCCCATTCCCCAACCCCCCATCCTACCAATTCTTTCCTGTTGTTTTTCTTGTGTTGGTTTGATATGAACAATTAAAATATCAAAAAATAATATATTCCTTACAAATGAGAACTTATACAAAGAACAAAAAAGAGAATTCACTGAGCTATTTTTCAATAGACATTGGAACAAAAAAAGGAGAATGTGCTATTTAACATGAGAAAAACAGACATTTAAGTGTTTTTGTTTTATTTTTTGCCTTTATACATGATTTATCGTATAGCCTTGTCCTCAAATAACCATTTAACTAAAATGACACAATTTTATAGCCAGTGATCCATGACATTAAATATTTGGAAAAGCTATTGATTCACTGAACTGAAAAAAATTTAAATATGTTGAGGCATAGCTTCAAAAATAGAATTTCATTTATTGTAAATTATAGTTGATCTTACATATATTTTTTTACTATTTAAAGTACAAAAACCAAGTACATCTATAATAAAGCATTCCATTTATTTGCGATTAGTCTGTAACTAAACAGTGCTCCTGTTTTTTAAATGTAGCCAGATGTAGTGTTTAAAGAAAAGCAGCTTGCACCTAAAGCATTTCCCCTTGTTCCCATGTCGTATTCCTCTGCATGTACCTCTTTCTGTTTGCATTAGTCATTCTCTCTAGGTAAATTGTCCATAAGACCAATGATTCCATTAGCAAATTATCCAGAAAATATTGTCAGTGCACATTGTGACATTTTGTGCCACTGGTGGATTTGCTGCTGTTCCAGTGGTCTAATTAACCTGGCAGTTATCTCCTGTACCCAACATTGTCATCTCATTTTCCTGGGTTCAGACCTCTTCCTCCTCCTCCTTTCCCCCACCTTTAAATGAATATCAAATTTACTATTGATTCCTCCTCCCTCCTTTTTTCCCCTCTTCCTTTTGATTGGCAGTATCATCCAGACAAACAGAGTGCAGATGTGCCAGCAGGAGAAGTGGAGGAGCGGGTGCAGAGGTTCATCGAAATTGATCAAGCGTGGAAAATTCTAGGGAACGAAGAGACAAAAAAAGAGTATGACCTACAGCGCCATGGTAGGTTCCTGCTGAGGGGTGCTGGCTGTAGTGGCAACAGCTCTTTAATGCAGGGGCTAGAATAGTAGTTAGATAGTATTTTTAAAAGCTTCTTGTTTCTGAACCAAATGTTTTATTTGCTCTCATCCTCCTTTCATATTTGGATATGTTATTGATATTGATAAATATACACACATTAACCAGGAAAAACATTGAATTACTTCCAGTGAGGCATTAGGTAGTGGTACTTCTAATAATTTTAATAAATATGGAATTTAGACTGTAATTATGTAGTTGAGCCATTCTTTTTATCAGTGCAGCAGTTTCAGTAAACTTTCTTAACTATTTCAAGTTATGGCCAGCACTATATTTTGTTGAAGCAGTTTAGATATAGGTACTGAGTAATTTATGTCTAAGATACAGTATATCATATGGCTTTATAAACGCTTCAAAATTCTTAAGGCACATTCTTTTTTGGGTGTGTGTATTTTAGGATAGCTTTCATAAATCATCTCTAATACAATTACTCTTTATGAAGCAGGTTTATAAATAATATTCCAGTAAAATACATTAACTAGGCAGCATTTCTTTTTATACATCTCAGAAAATAGCTTCTTAGAACAGCGACAGGCTGTTGTGAGAAAGAATGGGGGGAAATGTAGGTCAGGTCTGTCACACATGGGCTACCATTACATGAAGTGATAGGCTGTCTTTCTGTTCTGGCCTCAGGATAGGAGTCCCTCAGCCTTCCATTAGAACCTTCAATAAATGTATATCCACCCTACATGTTAATGGGGGGAGTCACTAATAGCGTATTGCCTGTGGGGAAAACACTCCGTCGTGCTCTGCAGTAGCACACTCTGGTCCAGCATTGACGTGTAGCCACCACCACTTTTCAATGTGTCTGATAAAAGCCCGCTGTCTCTGCAGCTTATTGAATTCCCTTCCATTGTACATTGGCACACCATCAAACCTTTCTCTCTTGCACTGATTTTAACTCCCCTGCTCCAAAGGTTACCAGAACTTTATTTGAGAAACAAAAGCTTAGTCATAGTTGCAGATATACATCATTGTAGGATAAGAAGAAAGATATACAGTGTATAGAAATTTATTTTCAGCATGAATTTCTAATTATATTTTAATATATTGCTTTCTCAGAGAGTGTGTAAGTATTGAGGGGAAGGTAGAATTTTAAAAGGAATAGCTGAACAAATGGTTTTCAAACTGGATTTGTGTTTTTTTCGTTTAAGCAGTATTATGATTACATTGAAATGACCTATTACCTCAGCGCTATCCCCCTGCCCCGCCCAAAATACTAGATTTAACTTCAGAATAGGAATTTCTCATAACTCTCATAGCACTTCATTATGCTTTTAGATTTTTACAGCCCTCTTGTCAGCCTCTCTAATAACTACTGCATGCTTAGGTGTGATGAAATTAATAAGAGTTTCAGCTATAAATCTTTATTTTTATATATGTGATGGATTTAATTTAAAGCCCTAGTGTATACCACAGTATTTTAATATACTGGGCTCAATTCCACCAGTGCAGTCAGTGAAACTACATCAGGAATGAATATAGTATATTCTGTCTTCCTGTGGTGGCAGCAGACACAGATTGCTTTTAAGTAGCTTTGTTTTTAATGCGTCTTAGTGTGAATTTAAGGTGCATTAATGTATGCTGATACTATTGCATCCAAAGTTGTTGTTCTAGAGAGTTATCTCAAGAGAATGTAAAGACACTAAAAAAAGGAAAACAAATTGTACATTATTTATATGAACCTGGAAGCTCCTTTGGCACTCCCAATTGTGTATCATGAAGATTATGCATTTTAAAATATAAGGTTCTGTTCACACAACACTGATGTGATTCAAATAAGGTTGTGCACAGGATGTACACTTCCACTGTCACTTTGAATTTCAGCCACTTCACAGTAAGTTCATTAGCAGCAGAATGGCAGTGAAATTGACTAGAATCCTGTTCTCTAAATTGCCAGTATGGCACACTTCAGAAATAATGATTCTGATCAATTTCATGGACACTTCTGCTAGGGCAGGAAAAAAGGGGAAGAGTTATGAGGAAGAGTTTTTGGCTCAGATACTTATCCAAATTTATTTGGTCTGGAAATCTTACAAGAACTGCCTTTTTTGTATGCTTTGTGAAAATTTCACTAACTCCTTGTTTTGCCAGGTTGGAAATGAAATAAGAACACCACTTTTTTATAATATTGAATCATCTGCTTCTAATCCTTATCAAAAGCATGAAGGAGAAGGAAAAATGCACATTATAGTTTACCTATTAAAAAAGGAACTTCTTTCCAGATCTGGTCTAAGATTCATTCATTTCTGATCATAACTCCCCTTCCTAAAAGATTCACATTCAATTAGTTTGAGTGGCTAATCTGAATTAGGCTAAAACTCCATTGAACATCCCAACCTTATATACAGTGCAAATGCTCAAATCCAGCTAAGCTGGTGGTGGTAGTAGTTATCAAATGTTACCATTTGACCGGTGGTTTATGTGCAATGGGTTTGATTCCCATGGACATGTGTCGACATCACAAAATATTTGAATGGTCGTGTATCCCTCTCAGAAGTTGCCCTTCCAAGTTAGGGTTTATAAATATAAGGGGACGTACTTGCACTGCTGCCTTTCTATGTACCTGTACCTATTCTGTGTCTGAAGGCTTTAAGTCTCTAGGGATCTCTGTATGGTACTTCTTATGTGCACTAATTATCAAAACATTAGTTTTTAAACAATGTGTAAAGGTGAGGAAGTCCCTACGCACCCCCTTGTGGCCCAGTATAATGCTGCAGGATGCCCCACCTTAATTTCGCCTGTTTTGGGTGGCAGTCGATTCACTTTAACAGCCTTGGGGAAAGAAGCCAACACACACTAACAAAATGTTTTCTCTTTCAATAAGACTTCAGGAAAGGAGTAACTACAGTAGATAAATCATAAGATCCTCACCTCAGAACCCTGGTTCATCTCCCAACTTAAAGTCCACAAAATAAAGCCTTTCGTTAGGCTGGTCTCCTAGAGCTTGAGCGAAAACAGCCATTACATACTGCAGCCTGCATAGCTTCTACTACCCTTTCTCTCACTCAGCTGCCACTTCCTGTTGATGTAACCCTAGGCCAAAGCAGGGTCTCCTTGTTTAGGCTCTGGAGTGTCCCTTAAAGTTGTTGTACACTCCTTCACACAGTGCAGAGCAGCATAAAAAGCAAAAATATACAACAATTTCTATTTTTTTATAGAAAGCAATGCTGAAAAACTTTTTTTCCCCCCCTTTAACGTAAACAACTTAGGCTCAGCATGCCTAAGCCTCAAAGCTTCTATCTTTACAAATTCATGGAGAATAGGTCTATCAGTGGCTATTAGCCAGGATGGGCAGGGATGATGTACCTAGCCTCTGTTTGCCAGAAGCTGGGAATGGGCGACGGGATGGATCACTTGATGATTAGCTGTTTTGGTCATTTCCCCTGGGGCAGCTGGCATTGGCAGCTGTCTAAAGACAGGATACTGGGCTAGATGGACCCTTGGTCTGACCTAGTATGGCCGTTCTTATGTAAATATCGTAGACTTTACAAAATGTCTGCTCTTTGGAGTGGTGAGATTTTCACATAAATTTGTGCTCAGATGCAAACTCAGTGACTTTGCTATAGCTCTGCAGTTGAGCAGATAAGCTCCAAAACAATATTAAAGCGGATTTTGGAAAGCTTTTATAAAATGCAAAGAAAAATGATTAAAATCCTGTAATAACCAAGTTAGCCAAGTTTCCCTTATCTGGAAGGACTGGTGAAGTGCTCAACTGTTGGAAGGATTCTTGAACATTGAATTTAGGGTTTCCCAGATAACTGGGAAAAAATAGCTGGTTTTAAAATATCCTTGTTTGCAGTTTAGGGCTACACTTACGGTATCATCACTTTTAAAGGTTCCAAACTGTCCTGGAGGGGTTCTCTTACTCTCAGCTTTGGGCAAATCCCTTTGTGTGAGGTGGAAATACTATAGTGGTAGATGGAGATTTAGAAATGGAGTCTTAAACTGGTCCAATTGTGAAGAAATGCAGAACATTTAAAGAACAAGTAGTTTACCTTTCATTTTTTCATCTTCTTGTCGCACACTCATTTTAGTTAAGGGATTTTTGAAAATGAGCGTTCTTCCCTCATCCCAACTTTCCCTTCTCATCCTGCATTGAAATCATAATGCTGAATTTGACATCAGAATGTGGATGTGGAGCTGATTGCTACAAGAGTAGCATTACAACTTCACTGCAGGATCAAACAGGAGAAGCAAGAGAGAAGTGCCTATAAAATATGCTTTTAATAGCTAGCACAAGTGGCAAAGAGAACTGACTAGCATATGACAAGAAAATAGAGATATTTTAATGTGGTGTATTTTTAGTTGTTCCCTAGTATGAAAATCCCGTTAAAAAAAGCATAAGTAAAGCTCAAAAAAGCCTTTTAAAACCAAAATAAAGCTTCAAGCACAGCCACAATGTGGCAGGCCCTGTTGGACTCTCTGAAACCCTGCAGTTTGCTTGGCAGGTCTACCACTCTTTAAGTGACAGCACTGTACATTTTATTTCTGGCTAAGGATCTTAAAATTGTGGAACTTCATGGGCATTCAGTGACTTAAGGAATTGATAATGGGACACAGAGAACCTTTTACCACTAGGTCGTTAAAAATCCAGGCCATGGTCATAGTGGCTGTAAATTTAACCCATCGGTGGCTGTTAGCCTGTGTGCAATTAGTTAATCTCATTCTAGTCCTAAAAGCACAAGTAATTATTCACAGTCGTACCTTAAAGACTAACAGATTTAGTTGGGCATAAGCTTTCGTGGGTAAAAAAAAACCCCACTTCTTCAGATGCATCCACGAAAGCTTATGCCAACTAAATCTGTTAATCTTTAAGGTACCACTGGACTCCTTGTTGTTTTTGTGGATACAGACTAACACAGCTAGCTCTCTGATATTCACAGTGGTGTCTCTTACTAATAGTTGCAGTTTAGGTCAGATTTAATGGCCCATAGAAACAGAACTAATTTCTCAGACACAGAAATGATTTCTCCCTCCAGAACAGAATTATTACACATTAATAGGACCGTGTGGTGAAACTTTTTTTTTTCCATTGACTGTACTGTACCTGTGAATAAACAGAAGGGAGACTTCTTTCCAGGGTCGGCTCCAGGCCACAGTGCGCCAAGCGCGTGCTTGGGGCGGCATGCTGCAGGGGGCGCTCTACTGGTTGCCGGGAGGCCGGCAGGCGGCTCCGGTGGACCTCCCGCAGCCGTGCCTGCGGAGGGTCCGCTGGTCCCGCGGCTCTGGTGGACCTCCCACAGACGTCCCTGCGGAGTTCCGCTGGTCCTGCGGCTCCAGTGGAGCATCCGCAGGGATGCCTGTGGGAGGTTCACCGGAGCTGCGGCACCGGCGAGCGGCAGAGCGCCCCCTGCGGCATGCCACCGTGCTTGGGGCGGTGAAACGGCTAGAGCCAGCCCTGCTTCTTTCCCCCAGTTTGGCAATGGAGTCAGTCTGAAAAGTTGCTGAGCACTTCCACCCTGATCTAGCAAATCACTAGGCAAGTGCTTAATTTTGAACTCTTGCATAGTTTCCTTAAAAAGGGTAACTTTTAGCATATTAAACTAGCTGAGAATCGGGAGGTGGAATTTTCAAAGGGACCTATATCCTAGCCTCTAGTTCTTTATGAATTTAGTGTCTGAGTTGCAACTTGAAAGCTTATATGCATATAATGTGAAAATATTTACTTGCTACACATCAGAGGCAATGAAGGAGATCAGTGTTGTTACCTCTTACGTCATACCACTGTATTAAACTATAGTAGTTTTGTTTAAAAATAAATATTTAAGAAGCAGTGTTTTATCAAAAGCATGGGATATTACTTTTAGGAACAATTCTCAACTCTCACCCTCCTTTCCTCAAAACTTTTACTGAAATCATATTTATGTATTTTTGTAACACTTCCTAATGTTTATTTTAAATTAAACAGACTGCCGGTTAGTAAAAAACCATAGAAGTACGTGAAAAAGAATAAATATATGGTGTGCTTAAAAAAAAACAACCAAAAAAAACCCCACAAAAGCTTCCACCTCTAGCAGTACCAAAGTTTTGAATACCAATGTGACTTATTTTAAGTTTGTGATTATTGAGGCCCGCTAGGTATTTCACACTGTATTCAATCTGGCAATGTATAAGCTGTACCATTTTTTCTTCATAACTGTAGTTATAAAAAATTCGAACACTGATCACTGAGTATTGCAATTTTTAACTCTTCTTAGTAGTTTAAAAAGATTGGATTTTCATTTATCATTTGTTTAAAAAACCAAAATATTTATTGTATCCCTAAGAAAAGCTTAAAAACCTTTCCTCCTTTAAATTTCGTGAATGACCCAGCAAGAGCTCTAGTAAAGCTTTACTGAAGCAAGCTGCTAATAGTTATTTGATGTTATTCTGCAGCCTTAAAGAATCTCAGTAGATTTTCCTTTTAATCTCCTTGAATTGCAGGCTCATAAACCTCTCTGATGAGCCTGGCAGTGTTTTCTTAGATCCTACAGTTGAGACAATGGATCTGCAGAATCCTTTCACCTCTTGTCAGAAAAATGCAATAGAACACAAGGTCATGGGGCCTGTACTTCTAAAGATTTAATGATTGTTTTCAAGTAACTGTGGAAAACCAGATCATCTTATTTTGTATCTGCGTTCAGGAATGTATCTCAAAATATGCAGATCTAAACAACTTGATGAGTCAAATGTATATACGTATCTATTTAAGCATACAAAACAGAGAGCTAACTTCTGGTATGAATACCAGTTTGAATAATCTTTTTATCTCTCCAATCCAGAAAAACGAGCTCTCATCAACCAGTAGCTGTGGAGAGTTGTAAGATGCAAGTTAAAATAATAAAGATGGGCACACAGCTATTATTAAATAATACAGACTCTGTGGATATTGCAAGATTAATAATCTTGCAGACAAATTTGCAAAACTCAGATCAGCCTTCACTTTCTGTAATTAATAACCGGCCAAGTCCAAAAATCCATTTATGCTGTATTAAAACATTTTAAATTGGATAATATGTTGAACGGGGAAATTTAGAGATTAAATTAGCATTGTTCAATTTTGAAAAAAAAATGTTTGCTGTTAGAAACAGACAAGCAAATAATTGTAGCTTACAAAATAAAGTGATAGCATGTGTATTGAGTTGTATGTTATGCTTGAAAGCTTTACAGAGAGACCATGTTAACTGAAAATTAACTTTTTTGAAGGTAACCTGATTATCAAATCCATTATTAAAGCTAATTACAGGTCAAGCACCATATTATGAATGACTTTTAATGATAATGGGTTGAATTATTTCCTGCTGTAACTGTTGATTTTGGTGGAAGTACGCTGAGGATGAATCTGGCCCATTGAAGTTTTTCAATTGCAGCAGTGAACAGGAATAGCACAGTTGAAATTCTAAACATCAGGCTCCATCCTATAGAGTATTTGAGTTAGAGGGTCTGCAAGTGGCCTGATTTTCCTCAGTCTCTCACCCATTTCCAAAGTCAGCAAAGGTGTAGGAAGCATGGTGGGGATTGTGAGAGAAACTGTGCTCCCCCCCCATCACTGTTTCTCCCTTGGTTTGCCCTTGTCCATGCTTGTGTGTTGAAATCCCCTTCATGGTGGCATGTGCCCTCTCCCTCCCTCATGCGTGCTCCCTGTGAAGTACTACATCCATTCGCATACCGGTTTGTATGAGAAACTTGTCCTGATATAGAGCACTCCTTCATGAAATCTGTGAAGGGTGGCCTGTTTTTTCAGCCCAATTTGTCTCCACCTTCAACAGAAGCTGGGAAATGGTGGGACCTCCACAGCTTAAGGTAACTTTTGTTTTTTCTCTGCCTCCTCACTACACTGCAGAGGGGAAGTTGGACCTGTCCTGCCCTCTGAAACTTTCTCACCTTTCCTCACAAGTTTATCTTTCTCTCACCCCACCTCTAAGAGTAGAGGCCTCATAGTGAAGTCATTTTCTTGTCCCATGAAAGAGAATAAGAAAGTAAACAGGTGTTTTTTTCTCCCAAGTCACTACCGCAGGAATTGGCAAAGAAGAGACTGATGAAGACTTTTTTTTCTTTTTGTTGCTGCTAGAAATATGCATGGTTTCCGTTATAATAAATACTTTTATGACTACCAGCCTGTAAGTTGGATTCAGCAGAACCCAAGTAATGTTAAAATATACTTCACATGAATTGAGACAATACTGAACTTTCATTTTATGTTGGGCATTTTAGTTTAGACACACTACAGTTTTTGAGTAGGTGGAAGAAAATGAGCAAAAGAATGCTCATTGCCATAGTGTGACTAGTTCTAGCTAAAAGCACTAGCCTTATTTGGCTAATTCAGAGCAAAGACAACAGTAACTGAACATGATTTCTCAATATGATGCTGTGTCCAAAAGACCTAGTGCGATCCTGGGATGCATAAATGAAAATCTCAAGTAGTAGTAGAGATGTGTTTTTTAACCTCCGTATTTGGCAATGGTGTGACCGCTGCTGGAATAATGTGTCCAGTTCTGGTGCTCACAGTTCAATAAAGGTGTTCATAAATTGGAGAGGGTTCAGAGAAGAGCCACAAGAATGATAAAAGGTGTAGAAAATATGCCTTATAGTGATGGACTCGGAGAGCTGAATCTGTTTAGCTTAACAAAGAGAAGGTTAAGGAATGACTTGATCACAGTCTATAAGTCACTACACTGGAAACAAATATTTAATAACGGGTGCTTCAGTCTAGCAGAGAAAGGTGTAATACCTTCCAATGGCTGGAAGTTGAAGCAAGACAAATTTTGACTCTCCATTTTTCAATCAAGATTGGATGGATACCTAGCACGCTCATGGAATTACTTTGAGGAAGTTCTGTTGCCTGTGTTATACAGGAAATCAGACCAGATGATCACAATGGTTCCTGCTAGCCTTAGAATCTGACTCTGAATAAGAAAGATTGGTTGACAGGTATCTTTCAGTTATCTTTTTCTCTCATACTCCTTTTGTGTGTCTCTTTTAATAGCAGCAAAGTGTTAGAAGTGTGTGGGTTAATTTTATTTTAATCTGTACCTCTTTTTAATGTACTGTATGTATTTGGGATAGGCTAGGCCAAGGAGGTTTTATTGATCCGTTCATTATCTCCGAGTTCTCTGATTTGTTTTAATTGCCTTCATTTAGCTAACTTAGATGATATTTCAAGTAAAATTAGAATCACAATTTAGTTGCAAAAGAGAGCCTAGAACATAGGCCAGTTTTATACTAACTGGCTGTTAGTTAATGAATTGCATTTTTTAAAAAGAACAATTCTTAATGTCCAGTGTTAATTACCATTTTCACTAATATATAAAGGCAGTTAAAATAAGTGTTTCATTTCACTACTGATAAATTAATATTTGCTAATTGCTGTGTTATGTATGTAAGACTGACACCAACATGGTAGATCCACAATTTAACAAAAAAAAAAAAAAACTTTTGTTCAAAGATATTCTTTTGGATGATCAAATGTTAACCATAGTGAAATTTCTGACTGCTGGTTGATAGGTTCAAGCATATATAATTGGTTCATATGTTCCCTTGCTACAACAATATAATGTACCACTGGGGGTGGGATTGATTTAAGTCACCAATTTAAATCATTATTTAAATCAGCAAGCAGGAAACCATTATTTAAATCATCCATTTAATCTTGTTTTACATTTGTATTGTTTAAATTATTTTCCTAAAGAGCGGTTCATTCTCACTAGTCTCATCTATAATCACTAACACATACCCTTTACACTAAATTTGATAATTCTTTTTGCTAACCAGGAGGATATACACACGTATTTAAGCAATTCTTTGGATTAACGTACATTTATTCAGATTCTTATTTTTTTATGATTGTATATTGTTAGAAAATGAATAACACTTTTATTTATTAGGTAATTTTTATCCATATTTGTGTCGAGATGCACTTGGATGGAAATTTAAATTACATTAAAATGCACAAAAACAGCATTTTATAAATTTTTATTAGTTAAATAAAATAACCTTAAGTGCTGGATACATAAAGTAAAAAAAGTAGTTTTCTCAAAACATGTTCTGCATTTAAAATTGATTTTATTAAATTAAGTATTATCTGTAATAAGTATATTGCACTGATACTTTTTCTGTACACTATGTCCTTTAAGGTTTTAGAAATAAAAGATCTCATCCTCTTGCACTTCATTTTTATTCATATATTGGCAGAGGAAAACAAACTTGCTTTCTTTTTCAACTCCCAATCAGTTTCTGAACTTGGAATGAACTAGTCGAATGAACTGAAATGAAGAAACTGTTTTTTCTGTAACTGCAGAAGAGGCTACTGCTGTCAAAAGTTGGTTTAGCACTTCAACAAACTCTAAGTCCAGGTACTTAGCCTGTGACTTCATTTCGTTGGTTTGACTTTCTTTAAGACTTTGGCAACAAATGTACTGCTTGAATATTATTTTTTAATTTAAATGATTTTAATACATTATAGTAAGTTTAGGCCTTAATATATGCTGTCATGATTTCAAATTTAATTTTAAATTTTTTTAATTGATTTTTATCCACTCTGCATACTACTGTGCTGTCAAATTAAGAATCCTAATTATGAATGGCTTGCTTTATACAGTTAATGTTTGAAGTTGACTTACGTAATAGTTCTATATGTTCTAAAAGTTTTAAGTAATTGCTCTCATATCATAAGCGTTAATACCATTATATAGAAAATGGTCACTAGACTAGATTTAGCCTATTAGACCTAATCTACAGGGAAAGGTGCAAATTAATGTTATATAATCGCCTCATCTAGTTTCATACAAGGGGGGAAAAAGTGTTTAAATTACTAATAACACAACAGTCTACATGCATATCAATCTTACCTAAGATCCAGGTAGGCCTACTTTATCCCAGACATCTCCACCTCAGAGAACTGAGGTTCAGTCTACTTTACAGTAGCCTCTGCCTTTTTCTCCTTTTCTTCGGGGTCTGAGCTTTTAACCACCTCATAGTTCTTTTTTAGTTTCCTATCTGGTTTCTCTCTTACTATGGATACAGTTGTATGTAGCTGGGATTAAAGTAAAACTTCAAAATGAATGACACCTGTCACTTAAGTATCTGTAAATGGGGCTATCGCAGGGATCGGCAGCCTTTGGCACGCAGCCCGCCAGGGTTGGTTTACCTGCCGCGTCTGCAAGTTTGGCCAGTCGTGGCTCCCACTAGTGGGCCGCGTGCCAAAGGTTGCTGCGCCGGTTTGTTTACCTGCCGCGTCTGCAGGTTTGGCCAATCACGGCTCCCACTGGCCACGGTTTGCTGCTCCAGGCCAATGGGGGCTGCGGGAAGCGACATGGAGCGAGGAATGTTCTGGCCACTGCTTCCTGCAGCCTCTACTGGCCTGGAGTGGCAGACCACAGCCAGTGGGAGCCACAATTGGCCAAACTTGCAGACACGGCAGGTAAACAAGCTGGCCCAGCCCTCCAGAGTGCTTACCCTGGTGGGCACAGGCCAAATGTTGCCAATCCCTGGGCTATTGGATGCTGTGGTGTGCTTTCCTGCATAGTGTGCTCAGCTCCTGCTGGAGGTAACCGTTTGTTAGCGTTTCCTGCAATAAGATTACAATCAGACAAGACTTGTAATATTTTATAAACATTTATAAGTGTTTGTATGTCCTTAACACCAAGTATATATGGTGGCTAGTATATAGGACAGAGGGATAATTCCACAGTATCGGCTGCACACCACCTTATAGCAGTGACTTTACACGGTTCTCTACCTCTTAGTAAGTACTGAAGCCTGCCAGTAGGCCTGCCCTGCCTCTCACGTGTCACTTTAGGAACACTTTTTTGCCCTCCTCTTCCTTCCAGAGGTAGCAGGCCTGCTAACTGAAGCATCCACCGAGTGGAGGAAACAATGCTCGTTCAGTAATAATGGCGTAATCCTGACTAGTGCCTAACTATGTCTATAGTCATCTTCCTGCTCCTTGTCATGTCTACTGCCAGTGGCTTAGTCTTTATATTCCTGCCAAACAAGTCCTGCTAGTCATACATTTTCCTCTCTCCCTTCCCTCCAAGTCCACTCTGTGTCTAGTGCACAGTCACCATGGGCACTTATGCTCCACACAAGTCCTGGATCTGCTTTATCTCCCTCTCCTGGGAAAGATTTTCCTGCACCATGGTATCCTGATGTACCTCAATGTCTTCTCCATGGGCAGTTTTCCCTTAGTCCCTGGATTCTTCTCTCAGTAGTCCCTTTCACTGTCCTTTTTTAAGCTGCTATCCTCAGTTTCTCTCATCCAAATAGAAGGGCAAAAAGTCCTGAGGAAAAGGATAGGCTGAGGCCTCCATTTCAGAGGATGGTGAAATACTCTGCTTCCACTGAGGAACATAATATAAATGAACAAAGTCATACAGTGCCCTGAAGAGAAACCTACCTATATGACCATAGGAAGGCGAGTAGATGCATTGCCCAAGTTATGTAAAGACCCTAAACTCAGAAGAGCCTCAGGCTTATTCATTGAATAGGAATCTGAAATCCACCATTTAAGAGGGATTATGTTGTTTTAGCTGCAGCTCTGTGACAGGCCATGTCTTATGTTGTAACCTCTAAAGGCCTTGAGCAAACTGCATATATCAAATCTAAGTAGGCTGGGAAAGTATAAAAACTAGTTAAGGGTCTTTGTTCCTCCAATATGATGTGTCAGATTGAAATTCCATTTCATGCCGTGCTTCATCATTGCTAAATGTGGATCTGTGAGCATCAGAACATCTAAATCTCACTTGGTACAGGCCGGGACTATCATTCTAAAGCTGTTTGGATAGATTCTGTATATCATAAAAGAATGTCTGGACCTCAGCAAACTTTGACTCTCTCTAGACAAGAAGGTTAATTCTGGGTCCTCCTTTCAGAAGCCCAACAGTAAGCAGGGGCCTAGCATTTTGGCCCCAGAAAAGTAAATACATCTGTTATTCTGGGCATTTATATCATGCTTGTCACAATGGTAGCTAAACTTAAAAATGAAAGCTTGCCCATTTAAACCTCCCTCCGATCCTTTAGGGTGAGTGGATGACCTATTTAAATCAGTATCCTGCCCTTCAATATTTTCTTAAGCTTTTGGAAGCATCTTTGGGGTATTGAGAGTCATTCTCAGCCTTATAACAAAGACATAGTCACCAAAACCATTTTAGAGAAATGCTTCTTTGACCACATTCATGAGTGGGCCATCCAGTGACTTGACTGGTCAACGGTGTTGTCATAGTATAATTCCCCACTCTGAACCTTAGCATCCAAAAGATGGGGTACCAGCATGAATTTCTCTAAGCTCAGTTACCAGCTTAGTACTTGTAGCGCTGTAGACCCTCTGGATCTTAACACAAGGAAAGTAAACCCTTTCCCTCACCGTTGCCTCTCCCAGACTTCCCCTCCCTGGGTTACCCTGGAAGATTACTGTGATTCAAACTCCTTAAATCTTAAAACAGAGAGGAAGATTCACCTTCCCCCCTCCTTCTCTCTCTCTTTCCGAGACTCTCCCTGAGAGAGAAAGTAATCCTAACACAGAGAGAAATTAGCCTCTCTCTCCCCCTTTCCTCCTTTCTCCCCACCAATTCCCTGGTGAATCCAGACCCTGTCCCCTAGGGCCTCACACCAGAATAAAAAAACAATCAGGTTCTTAAACAAGAAACTTTTAATTAAAGAGAGAAAAACAGTAAAAATTATCTTTGTAGATTTAAAATGGAATAGGTACAGGGTCTTTCAGCTATAGACACTGGGAATACCCTCCCAGCCTAAGTATACAAGTACAAATTAAAATCCTTTCAGCAAAATACAAATTTGAACTCCTTCCAGCCAAATACACATTTGCAAATAAAGAAAACAACCATAACCTAAGTCACCTTATCTACCTAGTACTCACTATTCTGAACTTATAAGAGCCTGTATGGGAGAGATTGGAGATAAACCTGGTTGCACATCTGGTCCCTCTAAGCCCCCAGAGAGAACAACAACCAAGATCGAACAGCACACACACAAACTTCCCTCCCTCAAGATTTGAAAGTATCCTGTCCCCTGATTGGTCCTCTGGTCAGGTGACAGCCAGGCTCACTGAACTTAACGCTTTACAGGCAAAAGAGACATGAAGTACTTCTGTTCTATTAACCCTTGACTATCTGTTTATGACAGGTGTATACATGGGACTACCAATGTATAGGTAAGAAACCAAATAGTTCTCTCTCCTCAGTTTATCAGAACTGAACATGTATCACTACTTTTCTTTTAGAAGACGATCTAATGCAAACATGGCCAGTGGATGCTCAAATTTATCTTGAAGACATGTCCTGGAATAAGGGTATGAATGTTTCAATTTTTTTATTTGGGGAGAGGCGGGATGGGATAGATAATAGACTTGGCTAGAATCATCCTGACTGCTCTACACTACCGCTTAAGTCGATCTAATTTACATAGCTTAGGGGTTGAAAAAGCTTCCCCCCCATGCTCCCCTAAGATGCAAGTTTCAATGCAAGTCCATACCAGGGCTATGTCAGCAGGAGAGCCCTCTCCCGTCAGCATAGGAGGTCTTCACCAGATGTGCTACAGCTGCATTGGTGCACCTGCACTGATGTAACACCGTAGTGTAGACTTGCCCTCAATCTTTGAGCCTCTCTGAGCTTTTTAATGTGCCTTGACTGTGATGACTGGAGATGTTTGCTAAATTTTCTATATCTCGTTTGACATATTGTTGTTCTGATTTATCTAAACTTCTGTATGTTGCTTGTCTTTCCCTTTGAAATTTACTTCCTCCCCCGTCTTTTTTTGTTTGCTTATTTCTTTGCTTGTATTTTGACTTTATTTAATTTTTGCTGCTCTATTCTTCATTGCCCAATATTTTTACTTTTTCTCATCAGTCTCATCCTCTCATATCTTTATAAGTTGTGCAAATGCCCTTCCTCAGCGCTGCTAGATATAGCTTTGGAATTGCCACTTGGCTTTCCATGGTAGTCAATAGTTTTGTTCTCTTTGCTGTTTTCAGTGGTAGAGAAAACCCTTCCTTCCTCAGACAATCAAGTGGGTTTGAATCCTTTGCTGTTCTCACACATAAGATTTCCATTTTGTCAATTCTTCACCTCTCTATTTCATTATAATTTGGTTTTTTTTATCATTTGACGTTTTATTTTAAAAAATCGTGGAAACTGTAACTTGCCCTCTCTGCTCCAACCTAACTTCAGAATTGTTTTTGAATCTTCATAAACTGCATTACTGAGGCCAATTATTAATCACAGAAAACTATTTACATCCTATCTGTTTTCACGTGATTTCCAGACTTCTCCAAGATTCTTGGCATTCTCTCAGAATCTAGCCCTCCTTGCTCAGAGTTCACCACTGGTTCTCTGCAGATTCCTAGCACCACTTCATAGGTGGGCGTACACTTTTTAAAATTTAATTATTATTGTTTGTTTTTATTAATGAAAAGATTCGTCTCCTGCTAGGCACAGGGAGCACCTCATAGTCAATGAAACACTTGCCTTTTATGTTACAGATATAGCTATCTGAGGGTTAAATACTGTTGAAGGAACTGTTGTATTCAGGCTCTACCTTTCTTAAGTGATAAGAGGTCCTTCACAAACTCTGCAAACTTATAACTTCCATCATCAGTTCAACAGTAAGATTACATATTTCAGTCTTAAAAAGGAGCTTTGCAATTATGGCTTCAAACAATTTTTCTTTTCTAAATTGTTTGTTTCAACAGGTGAAGAATGTTATACAAGCTTATGCCGGTGTGGTGGGAAGTATACTGTCTCCAGAAATGAAGCTGAAGAGGTTTCCTTGGTTTGCTGTGATACATGTTCATTAATTATAGAGATCCTTCGATGAAATAACAGTTGTTCCACTTGCACGTGTTGGTTTCATTCAGCTGAATAGTCAGTGGACAGAATCTGTTAGTAAATGTTTCAGAGAAAAGGTGCGCTAGCACAGTCAGGACTGAAAAGGAGGGCTTAAATCTATTTTCAGGTTTTAACCAGAAGACCTTAAACAAAAGAGCTGTAAGTGGTTCAGTTAATCAAATTAAACACATTTCTGTACTTAATAGAATTTGAACTGTCCTGTGAAAATGGTGCTTGTTCTGTTTGTTTTCACAGATTTGAAAACTGTCCTTTTCCTGCCCTAAAAATGAGTGCTTTCATCATTTTTTAATTAATTTATTTACATTTCATTTGCAGAAGTAGCACGGAGCTTTCTCGTCTAGATGCCACTCCTTTCTCCCTAAGATTATAGCAGTTGTAGCTGGGGGACTACCTTCAGAGTAGCTAAATCTCACATTACCATCAAAGATGACAAAAATTACCTTATAAACACTGAACACGAGAAGTATTTTTCTGAAAACAAAACTGTTACTGGAATTGGAAGAGAATGGAGATCAGCCTAATATGTTAAAAGGAGGGAAGGTAAAATTCCTAGGAAGCAGCTGTTTAAAAAATGGTCAAAGCTTTTTGAGCAATCTTACATTATGCATATGCAACTGAATTGAGGGGCTTATGTGCACAAAGTTGTTACCTCTTTCCTACGTATCATGTTAGTTGACTCTAGTAGATAAGATCAGGACCATGTAATAGTTCAGTGACCTCTCCCACATATTAAGGAATGCATTTCTGCAAATGTGCTGTTTAAAGTGTTGCTAATATATAGAGTGGTTCTGCCACCTCAAGAATTTGCATGGTGACTTGTGTCCAAGAAACAGCTTTGCAATCATAGCTTTGTTTAAGTCATTTGGACTTTTAATTTAACTACATTTGTAATATTTTATGAATGGAAACTTGAGCGTAGGTCCACAAAAGGGTTTAGGCACCAAGTCAAAAATTTAGATCCTCAAAGCCCTTGCTCAGCTGCTGCCTAACCCGGCATGTGGCTAAAATCTCTAGGTACCGAAGTTGCCAGTGGTGAAATCTCCCATGTGCCTACATTTCTGTGAGTGGACAAGTACAAAGCCACCTAAGTTCTGACACTGCTGAGCTGCTCAGGCTCTGATTTGGTAGGTGTTCTTAGAGTCTGCCTAAGAGCATGCCTACTGGATAGGACCCCACATAAAACAGGGTGGGTATAGCAGTCTCCCAGTACCTGAACACTCATCTGGGATCTGAGAGATCTGGGTTTAGGTGCCCACTGTGCTTGATCTGGAGCAAGGACTTGAACCCAGGTCTATCCCATCCTAGATGAGCATCCCAATCACCAGGTTATAGGGTATTGTGAATGAGTCTCTCCTGTTGACGCTGTTCTACTTAAATAGACTGGAACCTGGGTCTCAAAGATGAATATCCTAACCACTGAGCTACAGAGTCACTCTCTCTGGCCCAATTAGTAATGGCCATCATCACTACCTAATTTTTTTTATGAGAAAAGGCTGACCTAGCATAAACTCTCACTTATGGCTGTGAATCCCTAGTGAAGATGGGTGCCCAGCTACCCTTGATGAGCAGGACAACTCATGCTGTATATGTTCTGTGGAATGTTACTGAAAAATGGCTGCATGGGGTGTCTGGTACATTTAGCTGTGCGAGGGTCAATGGCTGTATTAGACTGATTTTCAATAGAATCGGCGTATAACAGGGATGTGTTCTCTCACCTGCATTATTGTTTAATGTTCTAATAGACTGATTGAGGACAATATAGGAGGTGTGAAACTTGAGATCCTCAGAAAATGAATCTAAGTGTATAGGTGATATTACCTTACCTGGTATTGACCAACTACAGCTAATGCTGGAAGAAGTGCAAACAACTGCAGAATCTATGGGACTTCAGTTTAATGGTTATAAACCAGAGCCATACTGCCTCCTGTAAAATGGAAACAAAGGAACGACCGGTGCTGCAAGTTGATGTCAGTGACACTGAATAGGTGAATAGTTTTATCCATTTGGGTAGTCATTTGACAACGGGAAGTGCTGTATCCAAAGAAGTCATATGTTAGATTGGTTTTGCATTAATTGCGTTTCACCATCTTCAGAGCCCTCTATTTGGGCAGCAAGATGTGTGTTACAATTAAGAGTTCAATGCAGTAGTGATGATAACTCTGTTGTATGGAGGAGAAACATGCCATTAAAGACAACTGAGAAGAGAATACTAGACAGTTTTTAGTGTCAGAAGTTACAGCATATTCTTAAAATCCCTTAGTTTGACTTTTGCCACAAACTAGATGATCCTGGCAAGTTGTGAAAGTTAGCAGCGATGGTGGGGTCAAGTCCAATGTGGAAAAAGGAGGTACACTTTTACAGAAGGTTAATAGAGCTGAGGTTGAAGAAAGCAGAGTATGAAGCCAACCATGAATGAAGTTGGAAGATACTATTTTGAGGGATTTAAGAAGCCTAAATCTTCCCATCCTGACTCTTGCTGAAGGAATAAAACTTGCAAGGGACCATTCAAGCTGGAAGTCCATTCTGTGTGCCACCAAAGCTACATCAGAGCCATGTGAATCTGCTGCTGCTTCTGACCCACCACTCTCCTTAGTATTTTGTTCTGCTTAGCTTGGGTAGCCACCTGACTCAGCTTGCTGCTTTCTGTTAATACCATTCTTAGGTGCTTAGCTCTCCCCATGCATTGTATAGGGAGACTGGGTACCTAAAATTAGGCATTGTGATGCTGAGACAAAATCCCCTGTAAGGGTATAGCCCTTATACTATAAGACACTTTCTTGTGTGTAAAGGGACTCACCATGAATGGTTAAAGAAAACTGAATAACTTATTCTGTAATTACAACAGCATTTAATTTCCATAACTGACTTCAGCATGTTTTATTCTAGATGTTAATAAAGTGAGACTTAAGATCAAAAAGTCACAATGTTTAATTTATTGTAAATACAAATACATCGTTTCATTCAATCAGTAAAAAAAGCTATTAAAGCATTGTAAGACAGTTAGGTAAGTTGGCAGAATTCACTTATTAGTTCTCTTAATCATCCAAAAATCTGTGACCATTGGGGCTAGCACGCAGAAATCCAAAATCATTCAGAGGCCATATCTGTAAAATGAAATATGGTAAAAGTTAGTTGATCATTGATTAAAACTCTAATTTCAATATTGCACACACTTATTTATCCAAATGGCCTGACCGACATCAGACAGTTTCAGGTAACTGACCAGATAAACAGAGTGCTATTTTGTGGTTCAGTTTCACTGATGTAGAAACTGGATTGAGGGTATGGCTACACTTGAAATTTCAAATGTGTGTGGTCAGAATGCCAGCGCTGGGAGAGAGCTCTCCCAGCGCTGCACGTAAACCACATCCCTTACGGGTGTAGCTTGCAGCTGCTCCCAGTGCTGCGGCACTGATTACACTGAGGCTTTACAGCGCTGTATCTTGCAGTGCTCAGGGGGTGTTTTTTCACACCCCTGAGCGCGAAAGTTGCAGCGCTGTAAAGTGCCAGTGTAGCCAAGCCCTCAGTCTCAGTAACTGCAAGTATCGGCTCAGAACCACTGTACAAATATAAAGCCATCGATTAGTGATAAGCCTAACTGAGACGTTACTGGCGGATGATTAACAGGGCTAAATGGGAGAGATGTGTGGCTTCAGATAAGTACGATTATTCGAAAAGAGAATGTGGCTAAATGGAATTATATTGTATTTCCATACTATCCTATTTTTATTCCTATCCCATACTGTCCTATTTTACACATATACACACACACACACATCACCTTTTAATTCTTTAGTTGAGATGAGGATACCGCAATAGGAAGATTTCCTTCTTACTTCTCAATCTTCTTTTTAATACCCTCCATATGTGACAGTCTGTATTATAGGGTAATATACTAGTAATTCTTCCTGTTGGCTGGAGGCAGAACAAAGATTGACAGCCAGCTTGGGACCAGGACCACCCTTCTGTAGGGAACCCAGAGTGACTGCTTCCAAAGCTGAAAAATATTTACTGAATATATTAGTATACGTCACCTAACTTGGAAATATGAACCTCATAACACAGCCTTATGAAGCTTATAATCTGGGATAGCGGAGAAAAACAATTTCAGTTCTCATACAAATGAATCCACGCTGACTGGGCCAGAATGTTGGACATGGAGCGCATTAGAAAGAAAATTCACAAGTAAAGAGGAAGTTTTTCCTTTCTCACCACATCCTAACCCCACCCTTGTGTTGGACAGTCCGTATTGTGGGAAGTGGAAAGCATACTCAACTCTGGAAAAGAGGGGCGATTCAAATTGTTTACATGGGAACTGGTCTTGGGTTACTGCTGGGACAGCATATTTTGCAGGACGCTTCTCCTGAATGCTGCATTTAAGGAAGAAGAGACATCAATGCTGTAATGCTTCATGAACAGGTGCACTGATGTCCACATAGCTGCCTTACAGATTTCACATTAAGCACCAGACCTTTCTGCCCACCAAGTTGCTGAACTCCTTAGAATAAGCTGTGAGGTTCTCCGGTGGATTTGCTCCAGATGCTTTATAAGCTTCAGTAATATGTGCTTTGCTCCATCTTTCAGTAAAGGATTTAGAGGCCTGCCCTTTAGCTGGAGAGTGATGTAAGTGCTGTGGACCTCCAATAAGTTTTCATGCACTTGATGTAAAGTACTCTGCTTATATTCCTTTCATACCATTCAGTCTTGTTGGGGAGCCTAGGACTAGAGCAGAAAGAAGGCAAAGCTGGTTCTTGCAACCTGTGGAAATATGTTTTCTTTTGGACTAAATTATGAGTCCATCCAATCATTTTGTCCTTATGGAAAATACATCGATGAGCCTTCATAGACAATGCTCTGAATTCTGATATCTCAGCTAGAAGGGGGGGGTGACTGCTCCTATGACCCATTTTGAGAGAGAAAGTAGGTCAAAACAATGTAGTGGTTAAAATGTTTGTTTTGTTAAGACTTCAGGACAGGAAGTTATGTACCACAGGAGGACTAACAAAGCGTGGTGCTAACTAGAAATCTTAGATTCCTTACCATTCAAAACACTTCCTGTGACAGTGACCTTTATTGGGCTTGATATCCTTAGCCCACCCATCCTTAGGACCGCTGAGATACCAAGACAGCCAGAGTAAAGGATATTAATGTGTCTTTTGTAGCATCAGTACTGGAGTTTGGGTCAAGTGATTGAATATCCTGTTGGCAGACACTTTTTATGATGCCGGAAGAGGACACCCAACTGAGTATCCCAGACACCTCAGTTCTCCCCTTTCAGTTTCCACGCTTAGTTTTAGCATCAGTTTTGGGTTCTGGATCAGTTCCTGGCTTAGACTTCCTTCCCAGGTTGGTAATTTCAAAGAGGGTTTATCAAGTCCAAGACCGACAGGTTGCAGGACCAGTGAAGGGTGATCAGGCTCACTGTGGATTGCTCCTTTAGAATCTTTTTTTTTTTTACTGCCCTTGCCAGTAGAGATACAGGAGGAAAGTTGTAAAGTAAGCCTTATGAGCCTATTGCTTCCCCTTCTGGTTCTTGTCTCCTGGTTTGGTTAATGTCTCACCCTCTTTTCAGTTTTCTCTCGGGGTCAAGAGGTCTGTATCTAAACCCCTAACTTTTTTGACATCACCTGAACTGTTTAAGGATTTAGACTCTTCTTCCCTTTCTCTGCCCCCGCATCCAGGTCCATCCTCCTGAATCAGCATGCTGTTGCATGCTCCCTCCTTTATGTGGATGGCTTTCAGATAGGAGATGATGCTCTGATCAAATCAGTAGATTAATTGCTTCCTTATGGAGGGAGGAAGACTGTCTTTGTTGGCTGACACACGCATGAGCAGCAAGTATAATAGGCTAGGGAAGGCTAAGCCTCCCCTGCGGCTGCCAGACGCTGGTTGTGAGGTTTGCAGGGGGAGTTTTTGCTTATTATGCACCATGCAGGTTCCAAGGTGACTGAAGAGGCAGTATGTGCTACTCAGCTTCCTGGGTTCATCAGTAATCTTCCTGGACATAGGTCATTTTAATGGTGTCTGTATGATGCTGAGGCTGTTGATGGCCCGTAGCTCTAGCCACTTCATATTCCTCTTCTCCAAAATGAACCATGTCCCACAAGCTACTCTGGGTAGCACTGCTGGTCATAGTGAGTCTTACTGATTCTGAAACCAGGTACTCCTGTTGGAATCGCAAAGAATAAGTCCATCACTTGAGAGAGGACGTGACTGACCTGAGATCAGTGATTCTCAAATCCTTGGTTACAATTTCTTTTCTATATGGTAAGAGTAATACTAGAAACCTCTTTGGTATCCAGGATCATTCCTAAATGCAGTAGTCCTTGAGATGGTTGGAAGTGCCTCTTCTCTGCAGAAATCCATGATCCTGTAGGTCTCCCCTGGATCCTCTTTCTGACAATGGCTGCTAAGTCCACCTGAATCTTGTGGGACAACCTGTCAGGTATTCACTAGTCCACAGAGAGTCCTGTCCTGAAAATGCTTCCCATTGTAACAGAGTACAGAAATTTTCAGTGAATCTCCCTGCTTGGCACACGAAGATAAGCCTTTTCGAAGTCTGCTGAAGTCATGAAATCTTGGGTGACAGCTGCAATGACAGACTTCAGGATTTCCATCCAAAACTTGAGAGATCTGGTGGATTTGTTAAGAGACTTAAGATCTACGATGGCTCTTGTGTTCCTATTCTTCTTTGGGACAGAAAAGAATAAAGTACACACCACAGAATGTCTTGCTGATCCTGATTCTACAGCTCAAATGCTGAGATGTATGTTTGCTTTGTTTGGTACTTATTTGTTCTCTGTTCTGGGACAGACTATGAACTTGTCTTTGAGGAATTTGGTAAGTTCAATAGCATAACCCTGTAGAACTGTCCCCAGTACTCACCTGCCTGATGTAGGTGTCTCCTGTAAGTGGACAAACTTCTGAAACCTCCTCCTCTCCCCCCTACTCCGTCCCAAGATAAGAGGTAGTGTTGGATGCTGGGCAAAGAGTCAGGTAGATGATTTATAGTTTGCTGTAGGTCTTCCAGAAGACCACTATTTGAAGTTTCTTGATCTATTGAAATGAGACCATCTCCCTCTTCCAGATATGAAGTTTCTGTGGATTTCTTGTGGGCTGGTAAGCATAAACCGAAAATATGTGCTAAAGTTCTATAGATCTCCTCAGGTCAATGACATGGAAAAGACTTGCTTCTGCTACTGTTTTCCCCCCAACCCATGTCCTCACCAAACATCTTGCCCCCTAAATACTTGGCTGAGATCATAAGGTGTTTTACTTGTGTATTTGCTTTCCAGAGATGGAGCCAGAGGAGTCTTTGGGCTACCAGATTAGATGCCATGGAGCAAGCTGTGAATCTAAGGGAATCCAGAGAAGCATTTGCTACAAGAGAAACTGCTAATCAGATCTTATTCCTATTTGCTTTCAGTTCAAACTTGCCTTCAGTTTTTTTATCCTGATCCTGGCCTGACTGAGTCATACAGTCTATCCATGCTAGACTCATCCATGGCTCTCCCTCTAAGGCAATTAGTGTCTTTTACTAATGCAGTGGCTGCTGCATCCACATTTGGTAGAATGACCAAGTCTTTTCTTGTCCATGGGTAAAGAATACATTTTTCTGTGTAGGGTGCTTAGCTTTGCTTGGGAGCCCATTAAACGTTGATTACTTCTTCAAATAATGGGGATAATGGAACACAATTCTTTGCTTTAGTTGGAAAATAGTTCTGAAATGCTTTTCTTTTTTTTTCTGGGATTGGTGACCCATTGAGTGAGAGAAGGATAAAACAGGTTTGCAGGCAATCTGGCTCAAAACCCTTCTGCCAATAGAAGGTTTTAAAAAAAATAAAATAAAAAATGATTTAAATCAGTTCTCCATGAGTTCAGATGATTTTGATAGTTCTGTCCTGAAGGACTCTGCTACAAAGGGGAGATCCTTGGTCTGCCTTCTGCCCAGGAGTGGGGGCAAAGATGTCTGGTGTTCTCCATGGAGAGGCACTCCAGGCTCTAGGGTGGCTGTTAATCTTTGTTCTGCCTTCAGCCAGCAGGGAGAGGTGGAATACCCCCACAGTACAGACTGTTTGACATGGAAGACAGGTGAATTTACACCAGGGGTCAGCAACCTTTCAGAAATGGTGTGCCGAGTCTTCATTTATTCACTCTAATTTGTTGTATGTAAAGTAAATAAGGTTTTTTATATGTTTAAAAAGCTTCATTTTAAATTAAATTAAAATGGAGAGCCCCCTGGACCGGTAGCCAAGACACGGGCAGTGTGATTGCCACTGGAAATCAGCTCACGTGCTGCCTTTGGCACGTGTGCCATAGGTTGCCTACCCCTGCTTTACACCAATCATGATTGCTCAGGACATGCATAATTTAAAAAAAAGACAGCAACTGATTTTTGTTCATTCTTTTTTAAAAGTAAAGAAGAAATGTTCTCTCTAACTACAATATGGTGTTATGCAGATTACTGTACACTGATTTTTAGCTATAGCAGCGTTAGACATCTCAATAGTTTCCTAAAACACAGTGTTTTGAAGTATAAACTCATTCTTGCTTGTTACACATCATATGCTTTATTCTTATCAGCATAACAATAATCATCGGTTGGCAAAAGGCCACCTCAGACTAGAAAATATAATACTAAGTGGCAGTTCTTTAATCTTGTCACAGTGACTGGAGGTTTTTCAGTAAGATGACTAGATTCTCACTAAATTTAATGGGCTCACTAGTTACATATAAATTTTAAGTGGGCAATGCACTAACTAGCTTTGTGATTTTGCAGGTTTGGGTCAAACTTTGGGCCACAACAACTACCCAACTAATCCTTGTGGCTATTTGTCAATATCACAAAATCACTACACTGTTTAGAGTAATAATTGTTCTGTGCTCTAGAAATGCATGTTAAGACAAACATTCAGCGATGGAACAGCTAGAACTTGTAATGTGCCAGGGAGACACTGATGGCAAATGTTATAATAACCCATAAAGAACAGAGGTCAGACAAAGCTGAGGGGGAAATGTTATTTCAGGTTTAGTAAGCAATTACTGATTATGGTCAGTAGTTACAAGGTTCTCTGAAAAAGTGAAAATGCACTCCTAACAATTCTAAGCTGTATTAATACACATAATATATTTTTAACAAGAGTCAAGTCTTTTCTGAGCACATATGCCAGTTGTGCTCAATTGCAGTATGTGGCGTTTTTGTGGTATGTGGCAAATAGCGACCAGCAACCTTTCACTTTGTCCATAGCAGGATTTAAACCTAGTTTTCTAAAGCCTAGTACATGAACCCACTGAATTGTACCAGCTTGCTTCCTATAGTAATTAAGAAAGAAAAATTAATCCTAGTTCTTTATTTTTGATAAGTGATTAAATACAGTTGTACACACTGATTCATAATGCAGACAGAAATAATATGAAAATATAATTAATAGGAAATATGTTTATAGAAATATAGGTTATATAAATAGTAAAAGTAAACTCACATAGCTTATTGTGTAACAAAACATTTAACAAGAGACTCAATTCATATCTAGAAGTGAAGGGCAGATAATTGTGGTGGACCTGTCATGAGTTAAAGGTGGTTCAGAGATTTCAGGTTAACAATTATTAAGGATGGTGCATGCGAGTCAGTGGGTCTAGAGTTAGGTTCCTAAAGTAACTAGGCCTGGAAAAGACAATCCCCCCCCCCCCCCCCACAATCACTGTTCTTTGCAATATGGAACTATATCTCAAATGATATTTTGTTTAAAATTATATAAACTAGCTAAACACAAAATGATATTGTTTCATCATTTTGAAAATATGATTACAAAAAATGCAAGGTGGGGATGGATTGTATTCTACATACGTGGAATGGGTATAGCTTGGGGTAGGCAACCTATGGGACGTTTGCCGAAGGCAGCACGCAAGCTAATTTTCAGTCGCACTCACACTGCCTGGGTCCTGGCCACATGCTGGACTCTGCATTTTAATTTAATTTTAAATGAAGCTTCTTAAACATTTAAAAAACCTTAATTTACATACAACAATAGTTTAGTTATATATTATAGACATATAGAAAGAGACCTTCTAAAAATGTTAAAATGTATTACTGGCACACGAAACCTTAAAGTAGAGTGAATAAATGAAGACTTGGCACACCACTTCTGAAAAGTTGCTGACCCCTGGTATAGATTCATTTGCCAAATTGTTGACACAGCCTTAATGATGGTGATCATTTGAGGTGTACTTTTTCAAGTGAAACTATTTGTCTTCATCCCAAAAACATGGAGAGACTTTTCCTGAAACAGTCTAAAATGTCCAAGTTGTTCTGATACTCACCCCATTTACTTCAGTGATGTTGCTAAGGATGGGAGTAGACTTTTGCTTTTACATCTTTTAAAAAAAATGTTTGAAGTAACTGGTTTTAGATCTTATAGGTATACCTTGAAACAAATGCGTCCTCTTATCAGTCCATAAGGAACAGGTCCATAACACCTGGAATCTGTAGAATTCCTGAGATTATCTCCTTCTAACCAAACGTGCCCTTTAGGCACCTATAGTTAGAGAAGATCAAAATACAAGTTAGACAATGTAGAATAGGAATGTGTTTCTTTAAAGGAAATTCAATCCTTATAACCTGTAAAGTGAACCCTTTTGTGTGGTTTTTTTTTTTTGTCATGCCATGAATTAATACTTCTAAGATCTCTAAAACAGTGCTAGATTAGGGGAAAAAAAAATATTTCTAAGTATCTGTTCTATCACATGCTCCAGAAATGCTAGTTTGCAACAAAAGATCCAAAATGAAGATGTAAGAGGTTAGACCAGTATGACAGGGTCATTAATTTAATAGACTTCAAAAGAGGTCATTAGGATGTTGACTGAAAATCTGCCCTCCTGTCGCAGTAACAGCATGAACAGGGCAGCCACACACTCATCAACATCCTGGGGCCAGCACCAAGGCTAGACCTGTTAGTAGGCTCATGATGATCTAAATGGTAATTGATTGTGACATCAATTACGAATAATCTCATCATTTTATCGGAGTGGGCTTGTCAAAGTTCTAATTAAGATCACAGTTCATTCTATGTGCAGGCAGGATCCACAGCACATTATATTGCAATAATGGCCATCACAAAACAGCAAGTCTCTTTTTATAATTTGAAAATTAATGATGGTGACCTTATAGTATATGACAAAGACCTTTTATTGCCTATATGTACTATGCATTAACTATATTACATGCCGTAAATTCAGGACCTGACTAACTCAATGAAAACATGAGAAACAGAAACACAGTTGCATTCAGGGGTGCTGAAACAATATATATAGTGCATTCAGGGGTGCTGAGAGCCACTGAACCAAACTGTAAACCCTGTACATAATGGAAACCACTTCAAGCCAGGGTGTGCTGCAGCACCCCCAGGACTCCTAGTTCCAGCACCTACAGTTGCATTAGTAACCAAAATAATACAGTTCAGAGCTGCATACATTTAACTAGCATGAAAGAATTGATTCAAAATATAGAGCATGCAATGACTAAGATTAATGCTGATAGGACGAAATAGTATCACTGAACATTTCACAACTTCAGATAAAGATAGGCTCTTAAAAGCAAAATCATTCTTAAACATTACATTTGATAATTTATATGCCTACAAATCTAGGGTAGTCTTAAATTTAACAAATACCAGTAATATTTCCTACCAGCCACTACAGAAAATTCCTGCTACCCAACCAGTCTTGACTTTGAGAGGGGATCCACTTTAACTGCTAAAAAATGAATATATGAATACACTTGATTAAAAAGAAAAAAAAGACCATAGTGAGATCCAATGAAATATGCCAATGGGCAGAACATATCACCAAAACAGCAAAGAAAAGCATAAAAGGATTTTACTGACAGGCAGACAGAACAGAAGTAACTAATGAAGGTGAAAGTCAGTAAAAGACAATCAAATGTCTAGAGTCAAGTCCAACTGATCTGTGTAGGACATCCATCTCAGCATAAGTGCATGGAGTTTCACTCTGTCGCCTGCAGATCTAGGTTTTACAATGTGCTGACACTTCCACTTTATGCAAATTTCCTTCATGTCTGACGCTACAGTTATGCTTTAAATGCCCCACTGCAAATACTTGTGCTATTTACTGTTACTGACAGTTTACCCATGCACAGCACTTGCCACAACCACCTCTCCTTCCTACCCATAACACTGCTCTACAGCCAAAATGCTTCTGAAATAAATGTAGTCCAACTTTACTAATTCTGGGTCACTGAGAACGAAAATGATGCTTAAAATTATTGATTGGCTCTAGTTTTCAAGATATGCTATTGGGTCACTATATACGACCCTTGACTTGGGAATGGCAGAGGATAAGTGAGTTATAAAGGGAAGGGATCTCAATTTAAACCAGAAATGACTAAAATACATCTTTGACTGGATCTATGAATAAATCTATGACTGGGTTTGGACAGTACTTGCTTTTTAGGCAAAAGAATGAATGATGCAATCTGAAGCTGGTATTGCGTCATACATGATATGAATTGCATCATGTTATTCCTAGAAGTCATGGATGATGCAATCATAACGAAGCTTACATCACTCTGCTGAACAAATTGCCCTATGTCAGCTCTAGAAATCATACAGTGTCATGCTCTCTTATTTGTCAGTGTTTGATTTTGCAAAGGGACACATTTCTGTTTAGCCAAAGTGAGCAGAGATGCCTCATACTTGTGTGAACAGTGCAGATAACTTCTGCTAGGTTTGTGGTGAAGTGACTTTTGCATCACAAAAGCGCAGTATAACCACTATGGTTAAGAAAGCCTATCACCTTTCTTCTGGCTGCAAAATTGGAGATCAGGACAAGAGGTGGGCCGCACACATATGCTGCAACACTTGTGCAACAAAACTTCACCAGTGGTTGAACAGGAAAAGGAAATCTATGCCTTTTGCAGTGCCAATGATTTGGAGACAGCCAACAGATCACACCGGCAATTGTTACTTCTGCATGGTGCCTCCAGTTGGGAAAGGTGTGTCAAAGAAGAAAAAGTGGACTGTGCATTATCCAAACATTCCATCAGCTATACGCCCAGTACCCCACGGAGAAGGACTGCCGGTTCCTGATGCACCAGAATCACTCTCACTTGAGTCAGACAAGGAAGAGAAAGAAACTTCTGGTCCTGAACCTTCAATGTCACAGGACCCACATTTTCTCCCATCCTCCTCCTCTGAACCACACCTCTTAACACAAAGTGAACTGAATGACCTTGTCAGCGATTTGGAACTACCCAAGAGTAAGGCAGAGCTGTTGGGCTCCAGACTACAGCAGTGGAATCTCCTGGCAGGCTATCAGGGCAAATGGAGCCCATCAATGCTTGCAGACTATTGCTGGACAGTGACAAGAGATGCTCCATTTAATGAATACAAGAGACAAGCCAAGAAGCGCCGAGTAGACACTGAATAGGACTAAACTATGTACATAATAGTTTTTTGCCTTTTGTTTCATAATACATTTTAATTGATATAACCCTTTTGCTGATTTTTAAAGTGTTACATAAACAGGACAGGTGAAATATCATGTAAAGCATCCATAAACATGAAAAGACCTAGGTTCACAATTTATGATTAAAACTCTACTATCTACACAATATACATAGACATAAAGTGTAAAAACGTAAATATCTTAGAAACAGTAGCCAATCAGTTGTTTTAATTGTCATATTTGAATTCAGCACATCACATTATCACATTTTAGCTCTGAAGCAGACGACTTCTCAAAAATTTTAGACCAGTGTAATTTACTGTTAGGTTCAGTCCTGCAGTATTACATGCATAGGGGGAAAATGACCTTGCTGCTGTAATTCACTACCCAACATCTCCCACAGCTACAAATGACACATCAAACTACTGTATGCAGTGTTATAGCTATGTCAGTCCCACAATATTAGAGAGACAAGGTGGGTGAGGTAATATGTTACTGGACCAACTTCTGTTGGTCAAAGAGACAGTGATTACTCTATAGCTGACCTATCAATCCTCATCCTCGAAGGAAACCTGCGCAACACTTCCAAAAGACTTTACTAGACACCAAAAATCATGGATTGAATAGACACATTGGATTTATGGCTTATTACAGCAATCTAAACCCACTAACAACCCCACCCCCGTTGCTTTATCTGCCTCCCTATGATTGGAGCAGTGTTAATGCATCACTTCACCTTAAATGGTCCTTTGAAGTGTGTGTTAACTACTTATGCTAAACAATCTGATGGGCTGTGACATTCTGGTTAAGTTTCTCAGACTTGAAGATGAGCTCTTATAGAATCAGAGAAGATTAGGGTTGGAAGAGACCTCAGGAGGTCATCTAGTCCAACCCCTGCTCAAAGCAGGACCAACAACAACTAAATCATCCCAGCCAGGGCTTTGTCAAGCTGGGCCTTAAAAACCTCTAAGGAAGGAGATTCCACCACCTCCCTAAGTAACCCATTCCAGTGCTTCACCACCCTCCTACTGAAACAGTGTTTGCTAATATCCAACCTAGACCTCCCCCACTGCAACTTGAGACCATTGCGCCTTGTTCTGTCATCTGCCCACACAAAACACAGCTGAGCTCCATCCTCTTTAGATCCCCCCCTTCAGGAAGTTGAAGGCTGCTATCAAATTCCCCATCACTCTTCTGCAGACTAAACAAACCCAGTTCCCTCAGCTGCTCCTCATAAATCATGTGCCCCAGACCCCTGATCATTTTCGTTGCCCTCTGCTGGATTCTCTCCAGTTTGTCCACATCCTTTCTGTAACAGGGGGCCCAAAATTGGATGCAGTACTCCAGATGTGGCTTAACCAATGCCAAATAGAGGGGAATAATCACCTCCCTCAATCTACTGGCAATGCTCCTACTAATGCAGCCCAATATGCCATTAGCCTTCTTGGCAACAAGGACACACTGTTGACTCATATCCAGCTTCTCATTGACTGTAATCCCGTTCTGCAGAATGGCTGCTTAGCCAGTCAGTCTCCAGCCTGTAGCAGTGCATGGAATTCTTCCATCCTAAGTGCAGGACTCTCCACTTGTCCTTGTTGAACCTCATCAGATTTCTTTTGGCCCAATCCTCTAATTTGTCTAGGTCATTCTGGACCCTATCCCTATCTCTCCCCCCAACTTAGTGTCATCTGCGAACTTGCTGAGGGTGCAATCATCCCATCATCCAGATCATTAATAAAGATGTCGAACAAAACCAGAACTGACCCCTGGGTACTCCACTTGATACCGGCTGCTAGACATTGAGCCATTGATCACTACCCATTGAGCCCGACAATCTAGCCAGCTTTCTATCCACCTTACAGTCCATTCATCCAGCCCATACTTCTTTAACTTGCTGGCAAAAATACTGTGGGAGACCATACCAAAAGCTTTGCTAAAGTCAAGATACATCACATCCACTGCTTTCCCCATATCCACAGAGCCAGTTATCTCATCATAGAAGGCAGTCAGGTTGGTCAGGCATAACTTGCCCTTAGTGAATCCACGCTGACTGTTCCTGATCACCCTCCTCTCCTCCAAGTGCTTCAAAATGGTTTCCTTGAGGACTTGCTCCATGATTTTTTCAGGGACTGAGGTGAGGTTGACTAGTCTGTAGTTCCCTGAGGTCTCCTTCTTTCCCTTTTTTAAAGATGGGCACTATATTTGCCTTTTTCCAATCATCCGGGACCTCCCCCCATCGCCATGAGTTTTCAGAGATAGTGGCCAATGGCTCTGCAATCACATCAGCTAATTCCCTCAGCACCCTCAGATGCATTATATCTGGACCCATAGACTTGTGCATGTCCAGCTTTTCTAAATAGTCCTTAACCTGTTCTTTCACCACTATGGGCTGCTCACCTCCTCCCCATACTGTGTTTCCCAAGACAGCAGTGTGGGAGCTGACCTTGTCTGTGAAGATGAGGCAAAAAAATCATTGAGTACTTCAGCTTTTTCCACATCATCTATCACTAGGTTGCCTCCCCCATTCATTGAGAATCCCACACTTTCCCTGACCTTTCTCTTGTTGCTAATATATCTGTAGAAACCCTTCTTGTTACCCTTCACATCCCTTGCTAGATACAACTCCAGTTGTGTTTTGGCCTTCCTGATTACACCCCTGCATTATTTTTATACTCCTCCCTAGTAATTTGTCCAAGTTTCCACTTCTTGTAAGCTTCTTCTTTGTGTTTAAGATCACCAAAGATTTCACTGTTAAGCGAAGCTGGTTACCTGCCATATTTGCTATTCTTTCTGCACATTGGGATGGTTTGTTCCTGCATCCTCAATAAGGCTTCTTTAAAATACTGCCAGCTTTCCTGGACTCCTTCCCCCCCTCACAGAATCATAGAACAGCAGGGTTAGAAGGGACCTCAAGAGGTCATCTAGTCCAACCCCCTGCTCAAAGCAGGACCAATTCCCAACTAAATCATCCCAGCTAGGGCTTTGTCAAGCCTGACCTTTAAAACCTCTAAGGAAGGAGATTCCACCACCTCCCTAGGTAACCCATTCCAGTGCTTCACCACCCTCCTAGTGAAAAAGTTTTTCCTAATATCCAACCTAAACCTCCCCCACTGCAACTTGAGACCATTACTCCTCTTCTGTCATATTAGCCTCCCAGGGGATCCTGCCCATCAGTTCCCTAAGGGAGTCAAAATCTGATTTTTCTAAAGTCCAGGGTCTGTATTTTGCTACTCTCCTTTTGTGAGGATCCTTAACTCGACCATCTCATGGTCACTGCTGCCCAGGTTGCCTCCCACTACTACTTCCTCTACCAATTCTTCCCTGTTTGTAAGCAGCAGGTCAAAAAGAGAACAGCCGCTGTTGGTTCCTCCAGCAGTTGCACCAGGAAGTTGTCCCCAACACTCTCCAAAAACTTTCTGGATTGTCTGCACTGCTGTATTGCTCTCCCAGTAGATGTCAAGGTGATAGAAGTCCCCCATTAGAACCAGGGCCTGTGTTGTGGAAACTTCAGTTAATTGTCCGAAGGAATCCTCGTCTACCTCATCCTCCTGGTCCGGTGGTCTATAGCACATGCCCATCATGACATCACCCTTGTTGCTCTTGCTTCTAAACTTAACCCAAAGACTCTCAACAGGATTTTCTCCAGTTTCATACTGGAGCTCTGAGCAATCATCCGCTCTCTAACATACAGTGCACTCTGTGTAAGCTCGAAAGCTTGTCTCTGTCCTGAACAGAAGTTGATCCAATAAAAGATATCACTTCACCCACCTTGTCTCTCTAGCATGAAACTACTGTCATTTGAAAGGAATATCAGAAATATCAAGTGTATAAAGGTAACAGGCTTGATTGGCTATAGTACAATGAAAAAAACAGTTCCTAAAGATCTGAAAAAGAATTCTGCATAAGCTTGAAAGTTTGTTTCACCAACATCTCCCCCACCTTGTCTTTTTAATCAGTCCTTGGTCATGCACAGTTCTGAAACTGTCTCACACTCTAGGCAGTGATATTGTCTGATCATCAGGACACAAATAGCCCCTCTCCTCCACCTCACTTCATTGGTCACCATGCTCCTTCGCTTTGCCTGACACATGGCAAAGCAGAGAGCTAAGCATTCATTAGCAAGATAACAAGTAGGGGTTGGTGGGATTAGGACTCGCAGAACAACTATGCACAAACATCTGCAGCCATTCACATCTTCATGTGCTCCTGAACAGAAATCATCTCACCTCTGGCCCATTTGTTTCCTATACATTGCTATAAATGTGCTTCACTGGTTATCACAGTTTGCATACTAGAGAGCATATTTGCAGTGAAGAATAGTCTTACACCATGAAATACACAATGTTGGTAACTTTTAGAAATCCTGATGGAAAGCATGACAGAACTCTGCATATCAAAAACTGACTTTAAAGTATTGTTAAAATTATGACATCTAAAAATAACACAGTATAAAACCTTTATATGGTATGCGTCCATCATCTAGGCACCTCACTACAACCAAGAATTAAGACAGGCCACAATCGATAATTTAAAAAAAAAAGTTGTTTATGCCCCTTTAAAATAACAGCTAAAGCCCCAGTCCTCCAAAGATTTATGCAGATGCTTAACTTTACACTGAGTCAATCAGTTAATTCCAAGGGATTATTTAAAATGCATAAGTCTTTATAGGATCAGGACCTTTCGCACTCCTAATGTTACAAGGCAGGAAATTCCAAAGCTCTTTAGCGAAAATATGGCTTTGCTCATTCTAGACTATACTTTCAATGCCAAAAGTGTAGTACCTTTCTTACCAAAGAGTCAAGAAGATATATAAGGCGAGAGAAGATCAGCAAGATATTGGGACCAAGTCTACTGAAAGCTTTACATTTTAACAGCAGATCATCAAAACTGACCTATACAGACAGCTAGTGTAGAAGACTGTTGTAACACCAGGCCTGCTTCCGCATGTCTGCCCTGGCCTCCATGCTTAGATGCAGAGCCAGCACGGACACCAAGCTGTTTCCTAAGTCTGCAGTTTGACCGTTCCTGCACCTCTTCTGTGGTCCTGACAGCGGGCTCAGCTGTTGTAGCTTAACGGATATTTTGCAAACAGCTAACGACAGTATATCCCCCGCCTCTTCGGGTAAACTCGGCGGGACCCTATCTATAGTTTATTCAACCTTATTTGGTAAACGAATAGCCCCATAAACCTATCAGCGTTTTCCACACTCTATCTTGGGGGGTACGTCATTTTGGGTATATCTGTCCTGCCCACAGTTTTGGCAGGCAGAGAGGAGAACGCACCTGAGTCACTTGCACCTTGAGTGCACCCGTAACCGAGCCTGATCACCTCGAAGCCTCTCTCAGCTCTCGTGTTTCAGTGGAGCTTACGCGTCCGCCGGCCATAATGTTCTTGCATTGGTTTGTATTAGTAAGTATGCTTTGTAATTAATTGCTTTTGGAAGTTAACAAGATTTTTTGGGAGGGTTAATTGTATATTGTGTCTTTCTTTGTATGAGTATATTGTGTGTTTCCTTGTATAAATAGAATTGGTAAGTTTAAGTAGCCTATAGTCAATATTGTTTCAGTATCACTAATAAACCATTAAAGTAAAACCATACGTCTCAGTGTCTGCGAGCTCCCAACATTGTGCCAGTACTGTTTCCCCTCTAAACATCCTAAAAACGAACCTTTTAGTATGGTCATCCCTGCAACCTGGTAGATAACAGGTGTGCATCTAAACTACTTGGATCCACGCATATTAACGGTGACTAACAAAGACAAAGCAATAGGTAGACTAGACTCTCCCTCTGTACATCCATGACAGTAGTCACACTGCTTCAGTCTGCACTCACTGCAGATGGTGGATCAGCCGCTTAGCCTTCTATGACAAAATTAATTGTATCTAAATGCAGAACCAACAATTCCAACTTAAATTCACATTTATCCTTGGAACAAGAATGTGACAGAGAAGATCAAACTACCTAATATCACTATTGCTAGTATTCTCTCATTTTAGGCATAGTCTACACAAAGTTTTACTGGAATAACAATGTCAGCTCGGTATGTGATTTTTTTTAACCAACACAGTTGTACCAGAAAAGCCCTAGTACAGGTGCAATTAGACCAATATAAGGTACTTTATAGTGGCATAGCTTATTTCACTTAGGTTGTCTAGAATAAAATATACTGGTATAAGCACTTTTACACTGATATAACTACATCTATGCTAGGGGAGTTCTTTCACATTAAGTATGTTGGCATAGTCAAAGTGCCAAAAGTTTTAAGTGTAAAAGGTCTTAGAGTTATACTGATTTTGTACTTCTAGAAAAGTAAGAGTTTATAATTTATGTATTTATTTTTCAGAAATGGATAAGAGTCACAAAAGGCCAGATTCTGCACCCTTACTCACATTGAGTCATATCTTACCATTCAAGTAGTCTCCTCGACTTCAATTCTGTTTTGTGTATGAGGTGCCTGTATTGATTTCTGTGGGAACAGCTGAGGAGTAATGTGCTATGTACAACAGGAACAAAGGTGGAATCATCTAACATCAAAAGAATTTAAAAAAATAACATTTACTACCTTAGTGGATTTTCTCTATCATTTTTACGTGCATGTAAATATGCAGCAATAATTAAGTAGCTGTATTTTTTTCTAAAATAAAAAGCACAGAGAATTATACACTCATGGCCTTGTGGTCTCTTCTTTCAGAATTCTACAATAGCCTGTGCTTTTCAAAGGCTGAACTTTCATTAAGGTCACAGGTATTCTAATCACCTTGAGCAATATCAAAGTTTTAAATTTAAAAAGAACCCTAAATCATTCCCATTTTTTCTTTTCAGTTCAGAGGCTTCCTTCTTGAGCTATGATAAGAGCTAATCTCAGTGCTGGACAAAAGAATAAAGTCTCTAAGTTCTCATCTATCCCTACTGAGGTCTATTTAAGTGCCTTCTACTTTGGTACAAGCAACAAATGTAATTGCTTCATTGCCTGTGGGTGTTCATTTAACAAAAAAAAGCTTTTGTGAATAAACCACAGGTGTTAACTTTCTTGATTAAAGTGAAATATGATGAAAGAACCTACAATATCAAATGACACATTTACTAAGTACTAATAAAATTTATTTATTTGATTAAGTAAATTGCATCTCATTAAGGAAAAGCACAAGATCTAAAAGATCAACAGTTCTGTTTTCGTACTGCATACTTCATGTCTCACAAATGAAAAAGGATTAAGAAAAAATAAATTAATTATCCTATAACCTGCAGCATATATCTAACAAAGTTGGTATCAAATAGCTTAATGGGCATACTCTATTCATACACTGTTTATCACCTAATTGCATTCATCATTCTTCTGGGTTTACAATAAAGGTTGTTCACCTTAAAGCTGCCAAGTGGCCTAAAATGACATAAATCTACTTAAAAGAACCAGAACTCAATATTTTGGAAATCAGTTTTAGTCTCTACATTCATGTTATCCTTTTCCTTCTGCAATGGAAAAATCCTCACAGTAGTAACAAGTGCATGAGAAGTCAATGTACAGTAGATCTGATATCAATAATTATAAGTATTAATTCAGTTGGTTCTCTTCAGGTAATGTTATATGAGAACTGGAAACTGAAGATTTACTGAGTGACTGAACATTATTGCAGATATGAATTATTTGAAATATTATATTTTAGATACAGAACAGCAGCCATTTTGACTTAAATTCATATGTATTTTTGAATATTTTATTCAGTTCATTTGACAGAGTGGTTTTACTGCAATAGCTGCTTATGAATAAAATATACCATTCCTAACCCACGATAAAATGGGTATTTATTTGAACACACTTCTATGACCCTGATCTGTTTTATTATAATAAGGAACAGTGACAATGGTGCAACAATAGTATCTTTTTATTTTAGAAATTAGTTGTGGTTAAATACTTACTCGTATTGTGAATTAATTTCCCAAAATGTGAGTCATCTGATTGTTTAGGCAGAAGAACTAAGATTGTAAGTCTTGACCTATCTTTAGATTTTAATAGTAAAATTCCATGTTATATCATATGACCTTCAAAGGAAAATGTTAAATCATGGAGGCCCAGATCCTCAGTGAGAGTTAGGCACCTAAAGTCCTTGAGGATCTGGACCAGAGTGCACTTTGATTTATTGGTACATCTCACTGCTTATGCATAATGTCCAGCAAGGATTTCAGTTGCAGCATTCTTCTATATTAAAGGTGATGCTGGAAAGTTATTACAGTAAATTATGTCAAGATAATTAATTTACTATTTACTGTAAACTTTGTTTTGTCCATTGTTGATTTTAATAAATTCCATGTAGCATGCACTAATAAACTATATAAAGATCTAGAACTGTCAGCAATCTAAAAATCCCTTACTGATCAACCTTAATTTATCCCCGCTGAAAGCTAATGGGGTTGTACAGGTGTCATTGAAGGCATAATCTGAAGACAGGTGTAGCTGAAGGAACACTTCGGCCTGAAAAACCTCAATTGATGGGTAAAAGTGAACAATATGGAAATAATCCAGCTCGAATGCTAGAGTCCTGGGTGGATTTGGGAGGAGGTAGGAAATTAGAAAAAACAAAACAAACAAAACCAAGACCCATCTTTTGTAAACTGTGCACATTTCTAGAGGAAATAAGTGAGACATAACGATTATGAAGACCCACAATGCCATTTTTACAAAGTCAACTTTTCAGACAGAACAGCATTTTAAAGTCAGGATCCTTAACTGCTCCAGAACCATTTTTCTGTAATCTTTTCCACAAGTGGCTTGAATGGACCAAATTTTAAATCAAACACTGACAATGGACCTATAAAGTTTTTTATGAGCAAACACTTGTATACTACAAGCCCACGTTCATTTGTTTTATTGTTACATCTCCCTTTGTATGAGCAAACTGGATTCACATACAACTGCCCCCCCCCTTTTTTTTCCCCAGGCAAATACCTATTTGCATATTCCAATCATGTTTTGCTTGTATGGGGAAAAACTTGCTGGTGCAATTTTGGAGGCAAACTTTTAAAAAATTGGCCAACCTCTCTTTTTTACTTGGTATTTATGTGCAGAAAAGTGATAGCTCTACATATTGGAAGGAAGTTGCACAAACTTAGAGCTGTCTCAATTGGATTCTTGTTGAGATGGAAGTCAGACCAGAATATGGGAGTCTTTAAAATATTGAAAAGCATATTAAAAAGTCTTTTTATAACTTTTTTGGCTCATTTGCTAAGTTCAGAAAGTCTTCGAACATTCCACTACTGTTACGATTGCTTTGTAGTCAAGATCATTGTGGAATTCCCATCTCTGAAATATATAAGGCAGTCAGATAGAGGTCAGGAGATGCTTTCTTTCAACATCACTCTTCAGAGGTCAAGATATAAATCAGATTCCGACAATGGTAAATAATGCCCCAATCCTACAAACTGTTATGCATGTGCTTAATTTCACTATCATGAGAACCATGAGTAGCCTCACTTGAATTAATGAGATTACTTATGGCAGCAATATTAAAAACATGCATAAATGTTTGCAGGTTTGGGACCTACATACAGTTAGATCCAGGATGGAGAGATTTAAACCACTTGATTTTTTAAAAAATATTTAAATAAAGTTGAGGTTTTGAATAAATAAATTTGAAAATTTGCCCTACTGCAACCTTACATTAACATTTATTATGAACTAATTTTACTTTTATTTTTTTTTAAGATGCACATAGGGTTTCAGATAGGATTGTACTTGGGGCATTTAGCACATTCAGCCAAGTCTACTTTCTATTTGCAGAGTTCTAGGTCAATCAGAACTAGCACAGGTATGTCTACCCAAACTGGAAATTACACCTCCAGCTCCACTATAAACATACCTTAGTTTCCACAAGGCAGTCATGAGCCTTGTGGGAAAAAAAACATAGTAAAATATTGTGACAGTGAAGGTCTAGACACCCCAGGGGGAGAACAGGAAGTCTGAACTCCAAAGAATAAGCAATTGAAGCAACTGCTTGTATACAATCCTACTCTATATAAAAATATGCCAACTAAGGTATTTCACGAAAGTTTGTAATGTTCTGAACTTGGTGGTAATTAATATCCTGAGGAACCTTTTTGTCCAGCTATAAGATTTTTTTCTCACTAGAGAAAGTCGTACTTAGCACCCAAGGCTGATAATTGTTAATCTGCATCTGAAGGTGAGCTGAAGAATACACCTTTCTCCCTAGAAGGATAATCTTTTTGGGGTCCTTATCCCTGGCCATTGACTTAGAGGATCAGGCTGCTAGTGAAGGTGACTGTGAAAAGAAATATTCAAATCTTTTAGGGAGAACTTGGTATTTTTAGTCTGCTCTTTTAGATGTTGCTGAGGTCAATGTGGGGTGTCTGCCACAAATCTTTAGCAGGTTCGAGGATACGCTCATTTATTGGCATGGGAAAGCAGCCATGACAGACTGGATGAAAAATGTCGAATAATTTATAGAACCCTTTCTTGACTGACTTCAAGGGATACGTCTGTCATTCTTTTAAGCAGGTCGTGAAAGGCCTTGAAAATCAGTGTGTGTGGAGATACAATAACCACTTCATTGGGGTTGGGGGGAAGGATGTAGCCAAAGTGATGGGCTGATTCTCTCATTCCTCCACAAGAGCCTCCTCCTCAGAATGAGGAACCTACTCAAGTTCTTAGACAAGTCCTTGGTTAGATGGCTGCACTGTCTTAGGAGATGATCGATTCCTAGATCTGGATCTAGATTAAGAAGTATCCAGAGATGTTGAGTGTTCCACCCTGACTAGTAAGGCCAAAATTGCATCCCATAATGGGCAGGTACATGATGCCATAAAGGTGGAAATCAAGATGCTTGAAACCTCTTAGAAGCATGGGATCAATCACGAGAGGGGCTCCTTCTTAATCCCTTTCAGGAACAAGGCTGAGACAACAAAGAGAAAATCTAGGAGAAGCATTTCTACTGTTATGAAATGATGATGCAGACAAGCAGATTTTCCTCCATGAATTATGCAGCTCTCTGAGGAGTTGCAACAGGACAAGGAAATCCAGACTCCAATGTCTCAGAAACAGAGGGTGGTACTGCAGATGATAGTCATAGCAAGATTTTCATAATCTGTATCATTGGTTCCAGTATTGGAAGGGACACAGAGCAAGTAGAAGCTGGAGAAACATCCAAGAGTGGAGGCTCCAGATCCAGCGTAACCACAGAAGTTGGTCCACAGCGTCCAGAGCATCCACAGAAGTGGTCCAGAGCATCCACAGAAGTTGTAAAAGCAATCTGTGTTACCAAAGTAGCATGTCAGTCACAGTGGATTGTTGATGTGATACCAAAGGAAAGAGCAGGATTCCAGTTTCCGAAGTGACATGGTGCCGATACAGTTTGGAAAGAGCTGGCTTGGAAACTTAGAATGATGAGACAGACTTTTTCTTGCCTAGTACCAGGGATGGTGACCACTGTCAAGCAACATCAGAAAATCCCTGTTACTTCCTACCTCAGGCAGTAGGAGCCACTGACTGACTTGAGGAGGATGGAAGGGAAGGCTATGCATGCTTTTGAGAAGCAAGAGGTCTCTTAGAGGCAGAAGACCTCCTAGCTCCTAGAATAGGTTTCAAAACAGTAGACTATTCTGAGGAAGAACTTCAGAGTTTAAAACACTCCTCTCATTGACTTCTCCATTAAAAACACTTAAGCAGGCATCACAAGTTGAGCTGAGCAGAAACATTTCTCTCATCCTGCAAGCATTGAGATTTTGAAACATTTTCCCATCCTGAATCAGGACAAAAAGTCAAAACCTCAAAAAAATTTGCAAACCAAAAATCTGAAAAAACATTCAGCCTGGGTCAAACATGTTTTGTTTCAGTAATTTCAAAACTTTTTGACTCACTCCCCTATAAAATAACTTAAATTTCTGAACAAAACACGGACCATTTCATTTTGAAAATGTCAAAGCAGGTTGTTTTGTCAATTTTTAAACCTTTTTCAAAAACATTTTTAAGCAGGAAATTCATCGAAACCATCCCTTTCCTGTGAAAAGTTTCTGCGTTGATAAAATGGCCTTTTCCTATGAAAAAATGTTTTACTGAAAAATTTCCTCTAGCTCTAGCCACAATCTGTGTACATCCATCACTCACAGACATACCTGATTCACAAGCAGGGCAGATTTTAAAGCCCAGAGATAGAGACTTAGCCATGACCTGCACCATCAACACAAAGAGGGTCAAGAAAAAATACATTTTAATTTTTTTTTCCAAATGGGCATGAAGTAAAACATCGTACTAAAAAGCAGCAACACAGAGTATCTAAATACTCTGTCCCAATACTATCTAAGGGTATGTCTACACTATGAAATTAGGTCGAATTTATAGAAGTCTTTTTTTAGAAATTGTTTTTATACAGTCGATCATGTGTGTCCCCACACAAAATGCTCTAAGTGCATTAAGTCGGCGGACTGCGTCCACAGTACTGAGGCTAGTGTTGACTTCTGGAGTGTTGCACAGTGGGTAGCTATCCCACAGTTCCCACAGTCTCCGCTGCCCATTGGAATTCTGGGTTGAGATCCCAATGCCTGATGGGGCAAAAACAGTGTCGCGGGTGGCTTCTGGGTACATGTCGTCAGGCCCCTCCCTCCCTCCCTCCGTGAAAGCAATGGCAGACAAATCATTTCGCGCCTTTTTTCCTGGGTTACCTGAGCAGACGCCATACCACGGCAGGCATGGAGCCCGCTCAGCTCACCGTCCCCCTATGTCACCTGGGTGCTGGCAGATGTGGGACTGCATTGCTACACAGCAGCAACTCACTGCCTTTTGGCAGCAGATGGTGCATTACGATTGGTAGTCATTGTTGTCATACTCCTGGGTGCTCTCTTAGCTGACCTCAGTAACGTCGTTCAGGGGCACCTGGGCAGACATGGGAGTGATTCAGCCAGGTCATTCCCATCTTCTGCTGAGCACCCAGGAGATGACGATGGCTCGCAATTGTAATGCAGCATCTGCTGCCAGCCTAAGATGTAAAAGATAGATGGAGTGGATCAAAATAAGACATTGACCTGGCAATGTGCACATCATGCTAATGAGCTCTGCATGGTCGCCTGTGCTGATCAGCTCGCCAGGCTGTTTGAACAGGAAATGAGATTCAAAAGTTCACAGGCCTTTTCTTGTCTACCTGGCCAGTGCATCTGAGTTGAAAGCACTGTCCAGAGCGGTCACAATGGAGCACTCTGGGATAGTTCTTGGAGGCCAATACCATCGAATTGCATCCACACTACCCCAAATTCGACCAGCAAGGCCGATTTCAGCGCTAATCCCCTCGTCAAAGGTGGAGTAAAGAAACTGATTTAAAGAGCCCTTTAAGTCAAAAAAAGGGCTTCGTCGTGTGGACAGGTCCAGGCGCTGCTAAATTCAACCTAAAATTGTAGTGTAGACCAGGCCTGAGATACTAATGGGGGAGCAGACAAGACACAGTGTAGCTCCACTAGAGTGACCAGATGTCCCGATTTTATAGGGACAGTCCCGATATTTGAGGCTTTGTCTTCTATGGGTGCCTATTACCCCCCAGCCCGTCCTGATTTTTCACACTTGCTATATGGTCACCCTAAGCTCCATCTTGCTGCAACACATAGTGACGACTACGGCTGCTCTGCCTTTTATGCACTTGGGAGGGGTGCATGAGAGCATGCAGGGGGCATGCTCAGCTGCGAAATACACTGCTGGCTAAAAGATTCCAGGCTTGCATTCATGGGACATATACATCTAAAATGGACAAGTTCTCAAAGAAGAACTAGTGATTTGAGGTTCTTCAATTATTGAGTGCCCAATTTGGGGCACTTTAAAGGGGCCGATTGCTAGACAGTGCTGAGAACTCAATCTCTGAAACTGCTCAATGTACCAACTTGAGCACTCAAACAATGATCCTAAAATCACTAATAGTGTCTTTTGAAATTTTAGGTCTCAGCAACCACTATAATTGTTTACATTAACATTAAATTATTCTCAGTGTTCATATTAAAAGTGCTCACTGCATTTGATACAGACTATGTTTGAGACTTAACAGCTCTGAATAAGACCACTTATCATATGTGTAAACATAATAAGGCACATTATCTTCAGAATTATGTTAGCTCTGGAGTTAGCTACAGGATGAAAGGCCCATGTCATCTCCGCAATGAACCTCACTTCAGCACAAAGTAAACATATTTCCCCCACATCAGCTAGAGTCACAGCATTAGCAGTGTTTTGTGATTGATTATCAGTGGAGTGTTGCTGAGAAATGGATTTGTATCTCAGCTTTTTATCACTATAACTTGCAAAAAGCAAGTTCCTTATTTACAGACCTTAGCTGTATTAAATGATATTATTAGGTACTACTTCTGTTTAAGTGACACAAGGGCTTAGCATATTGGTGGGTTATGATGTACAAGCTGTTTTACTCTGATGATTTCCCTTTCACTTTTTCAGTTTGTAAATAAGAGCTGCAGTAACAGAACATATGGTACAAAAGAAATTAAAGCAAGGTAAATGGCACTAAAGTAAAGGCAAAAACAACAATAGGATATTCAGGATTTGAATTATAATCCTGGATTACGTATTAGAGTTTTACAAAAAGGAATTAGAAAACTTAAATCATGATATGCTAGTGTTTTGTTATAACTTTAATAAAAAGTATCCCAAATTTTAATTGTTAACAAGCCATTTTCTTACTAACTCCCAAGATTTTGATTTTGTAATTTAACGGAACTGAATAAATTATAAGATTTATTTTATTAAGTGTTTAAATATCAGATGAGTCACCTCAAATAAGCTCCATTTTTATACTTTACAAGTCAAACCACATTTTCTTACGATAAAGTAGCAAACAATCTTTACAAGAAAGTGTTTACTGAAATCATCTACTATAATAAAGTACATTTATTTCTCTATGTATTTGTTAACACTTCCCTCTACCAATAAATGAAAGACAGTTACCAAACTATAGTACAGACCCATTGACGTGCGACCTGTTGACATGCGGTAGCGCCATGCCTCCCAGTGCTACCTATTTAACACGCATATTAATGAGTCTCGCGGTATAGGAACTTGCTATGTAGTGTTACAGATTTGCTCACTAACTCACTGACATAAAAATCAACAGGAAGTGTGGAGCAAAAACGTGCTGAACATCTTTACTGCTGACAAGGGCAGGGAGAAGGGGCAGCAACATTAAAGCACTGCCACGGCAAAGGACCCTGCAGCGCTTTAAGGTCCCTGATCCTTTCCCCCTCCCACCCTACTGCTGACAGGTGGGGGAGGGGCAAAAGGAGCAGCTGTCCGGGGGCTGGCAATTTAAAAGGGCCCAGGACTCCGGACGCCACTACCGCAGCAGCGGCGTCTGGAGCCCCGAGCCCTTGAAATTGCCATGGGAACCCCTGGTGGCATGAACCAGGCAGTCTGGAAAGTCTGGCTGGGGAATGCTGACCCCTAGCCGCCCTCGCACTGTACCAGTAAGCATCTTGAGTTACTTTCATCCCTGTGTAGTAACAGTAATGTTTTTATTAGGTTATACATTTGAATTTATATTCTTGCAAAGCGCTGTTAACAGATAGGCCTGCACTATTTGGGACGCTGTGAATACTATGTAATCCTACATAATTATACATGTATATATAGATATCTTAAGATTTCAGCATGGCCCTCTTAACCCGCAATCCATTAATATGCAGTTGGACGGCTTGACTCCTGACATCCACATGTAAATAGGTCTGTACTGTATTATTCATATTACATCCCACTGATAAGGAAAACTGCATGTTCCTAATTTCTCTAAGAGCTTATGCTTCCTTTTTAAGAGTTCTCTGAATACAGGAAATTGTTTCTTTTTTTATGCAAATAGGCAGAGGTTTATGCACCTGATTTAACCTATCCCTTGAAGCAAGTATGCCATTAAGACCCTGGTGTAAGAAAGCTCTTAAACACACACTAGAGGGTATGGCTACACTTGACATTTCAAAGCGCTGCCGTGGCAGCGCTGCAGGAGTGCTGCCGCGGCAGCGCTTTGAAGTGTGAGTGTGGTCGGAGCACCAGCGCTGGAAGAGAGCTCTCCCAGCGCAGCACGTAAACCACATCCCTTACGGGTGTAGCTGGGAGCCGCGATCCCAGCGCTGCGGCACTGATTGCACTGAGGCTTTACAGCGCTGTATCTTGCAGCGCTCAGGGGTGTGTTTTTTCACACCCCTGAGTGCGAAAGTTGTAGCGCTGTAAAGAGCCAGTATAGCCATGGCCTTAACTTTAAACAGATGCTGAAGCCCCACTGACACAGCTTTCAGCGACAGGGCTGTGTCGCTAAAAGGCGCACAATGTAGCTGCTGTTTGTCAGCAATCCTGCCTACAAAAAGCCTTCATCCCAAACAAGCGGCATTAGTGTTGTCGGCAGGAGCAACTGCACCTCCTGGATAAGGAGCTGCTCATGAGAAGGGTCCCTGAAGAGGGATGGGAAAGGGGGGTGGAAGGGTGGGAGGGCACAGAACTGGATGGAGTATCCCCTTCCTATCGTGTGGAGCACTCATCGGTCCGAGGTGATACGGGACTATGCATGGTAGAAAGGGGATAGTTGGGATGAGAAAGTAGGCAGGGTGAATCCATGGTCAGGTGTGGTATACCGTCCTTGACTGACTTCAAAAGGCCAGCGTGGCCCCCTGAAGATGGCTTGGGTTGTCCTGAGCCCTCGCCAGAGTGTTGGTGCGGCCTTCTCCTGCCATTTCAATTTCTCCTTCCAAACCCGTCTTGGCAGTTCCTCTGACCAAACCGCTGCTGGCGCTGCAGGTTGAAGTGTCTCCACTGTGTTGAAGGAGCATAGAGGCCCAGGGACCTGAAGATGGCTCTGGAATCTTTAAGATTGTTTAGCCTTTTGTCCATCTTCTCTGAGAAGAGAGTCTCACCCTCAAAGGGCAGGTCTTGGATGGTCTGCTCTACCTCATAGGGGAGGCCAGAAACCTGGAGCCATGAACCCCTTCTCATGGCCACTCCAGCAGCCAAAACCGGTTGCCGCATCTGCCCCGTCAAGTGCCGCCACAAGGGACGCTTTGGAGATCAGTCTCCCTTCCTCAACCAAAGGCGAAAATTCAGCGCGGCAGTCTGAGGGGAGCAACTCTGTAAATTTAGCCATCGCAGAGCAGGCATTGTGGGAGTATCTGCTGACGACGGCCCGCTGGTTGGATATTCGGAGTTGCAGACCCCCATGGAGTAAACCTTTCGCCTGAAAAGGTCTAATTTTTGGCGTCCCTATTCTTGGGCAAAGGGCCTTGAAATCCTTGCCTCTCCCACTGGTTAGCGGCATCCACCACCAAGGAATAAGGCTGAGAGTGGAAACAGAGGAGTTCGTAGCCCTTGAAGGGCACAAAGTACCGATGCTCACTGCACTTGGCCATAGGTGGCAGTGAGGCCAGGGTCTGACAAAGGGTATTAGTCATTTCCATTATTTTCTTAATCAGCAGTAAGGCGATATGGGCAGGGCTGGGCAGTGACTCATCTGGTGAGGAGGAGGAGGAGATCAACCGGGGAGGTGATTGTTCCCTAATATTCTCACCTGAGGGAGCTCTTCACCCTGTGGGAACTGCAGTAAGCTGGCCTGCTCCCGGTGTTGTGACAGGCACAGGTGTCGATGCCGATGCTGGGCCCCACACCAGTGCCGGTGCCTGGTGGAGCATGTGCGCTGGGGTTCCTGTCGGCCCCATTGCGGCCAGCGCCAATGGCAGAGGTGGTGTCAGTGTCCAGGGTGTGTCATGTGCCGTAGCCATGATGGGGGCCACCAATTCCTCTGGTGCCGAAGTGGTCGATGTCAGTGCTGCAGTTGGTGCCGGTGTTAATGACCAAGGCACTGACTCCAGTGCCAATCATAGTGAAATGAACATCGCAGATGCCACTGATCCTGCACCCGAGCGGAACCCCTGTCTGTGACCCCAGGCTTGATGGAAAGCCTACGAAGTCCAAAAGGGCCACTGCAGTGGATTTTGCCATTGAGGGGCCCACTGCATTGGGAGGGACTGCCTAGGGTGCCATGAGGAAGATCTTCTGCTCCTGCTATAGTTGGAGCAGTATGAGTCCGCCTCCGAATAGGAGAACCAGAGTGGCGCTGCTTCCCTGAAGGTAGAGTGTCGAGAAGCAAAGAACCGATTGTGCTTTCTGGATGGTGGTGCTGAAGTAGAAGGGTGCCACGGTGATGGGGATCAGTGTGCCATCATCGCCAGCTTTCCCTTTGATTGCACAGGGTGCCAGAGTGGAACCTGCAGTGCCAAGACACTCTCCTGTCTTGGTGGCAAGAATGGTGCCATGAGCCTCATTAGGTCCTGCGCCGCCTCAAAAGTCTCTGGGGTGGACGGGAACAGTAGGATGCTCCCATGGGTGTGGTGAACGAGACAGGCACCACCTGACTGAGGTGCCACTGGTGGCTGGTCCCTGGATCTTGCCGAGGGAGATCAGCCTCTCTCCAACCTCTTTTTCTTCTATGCCGGTGACTGAGACCAGTGCTGAAGGCTGGAATGTCCCAAGAGCTCCATGACAGTGCTGAGCGTCCTTGCCAGCATCTTTCTTGGCGCTGGATCCTTCAAAGACAGCGCCGGAGTGCTTCATGCCGAAGACGACATGCTGGGAGCAGGATCCCTGGCACCTGGATCAGCTGCCTCCATAAGGAGAATTTTGACACGCTGCTCCCTCTACTGAATAGTTCTCGGTTGGAATTCCCGACAGATCTTGCAGCAGTCTTTCTGGTGACCCTCACCCAGGCACCATAAGTAGGAGATGTGAGGGTCACTTTCTGGCATGCGCTTCGCGCAAATCTGGCAAGTCTTCAAGTCCGGGGATCACAGCATGCCCCAGTAACAAATGTGAGGGGGAATGTGGGGGAACCACCCATATCTGAAACTTATAGAGAACTAAACTATACTAACTACTGGAAACTAACTATGTACAGGATATAAAGCACTTCTAATCCACTTGCCGAAGCAAGAGAAGAGCAAGGAGAAGTTCCACCTACTGTCACGGGCAGTAAGAAGGAACTGAGGGGGTGTAGGGTTGCCAGGGCTTTATAGTGGGCGCTATGAAGGCACGACTCCAGGGAATGTCTAGGCCGACCCTATAGTTGCTGCTAGGGGAAAAATCTTCCGGCTACTGTGCACATGTGCGTGCACACATCTGATTGGAATTGACATGAACAAGCACTCAAAGGAGAATACATATACCCACATTCTTAAACATTTTTTAATGTTGAGGTGTATTCTGGTGTCAAAGTCAGCCAGCTCACAAACATATTTGTTACTGGTATAGTTTCAGAAAGAAATGCCCCTGTAAATCTGTTTTTCTTTCATAATAAGAGGCAAAGTGCAGACTTGGATAGTTCACCCTTTAAAAATGGTTTTAAAAATCATTTTACTAAAACATTCTAATATCAGTAAACTAAATGGAATTTTTTTAATACAAGAATAAAGCTGAGTGTTTTAGAGCATGTAGAATCAGGAAATCTAGAAGCCAGGAGTCCTACAGCAATATTAAAGATTTTATTTGATCCTGTATTGAATTTGAGACTGAGGGCAACATTCAGTGACAGTGTGCTTCAGACAGTATTGCAATTATATCAAGAATGTCATGTCAAATATAGCATTATGACTTCAGTGCAATGATCAAGCAGGAGAAATTACATTGTGAGGGGGAAAACTCTTATTCAAATACAAATATAACATAGAAAAATGCTCGCTAAGCAAATTACCATGTCTAAAATTCTATTGTAAATTCTCAGTGAGAAACTTTTCTAATGTTAAATAAATCACTGTTTACACATGATGATGAGTGGACTTTTAGAGTACTGGAGCAAATGGCTCTAATGTTCATACAAATACACTGAAAAGCAAAAATAAAAATTCAGTTACGTCTGGAAATAGATGATGAATATGAATTATTCTACACAGAAATAAATGTTTCTACTTACACTATATAACATATTTTTGCAGTTGTAAAGCCTATTTGATACTTTGAGTCTCTGAACATATCCCAGAATGCCACGATTCTGTGACATCAAATATAATCTGTTACAGTGAGACTTCTAGCAGTTGATATCATAATGCTGTCATTCTGGAATGTCTTCAGAGAACCAAGTAGTAGAAACAGGGAGCAAAGGATTTCATCGTGCAGCAATTCAATGCATATTTGTGGACTTTCACTCAGTTTTCATTTTAACTTTCCAGTTCATCTTTAAGATCTGTAGCTGGCTGGTTATACTGTTGTTTGCTCTCTCTCTCATTTGTAAAAATTTAAAATTACCTACATATTTAATAAGGATTAATATGTCATGACCCAATTTCACTGCACTGTAAGTGTTGATATTCTTTACAACTATGCATTTGTCCAAATATCTGAAATTTTGTGAACAGTCTATTTCCTGCCAGAATCAATTTATAGCTAAAAAGTAACTTCTAAATCTTAAATTCAATAATTTAAGAAAATGCCCGGGAAAAGAGAAAAGGCCATTACTATGAAAAAAACAGTGATTTTAAACCAGCATTCATAACACCACAAGTACTCTGGTGGAGGGGAAGGGGAGGTGTAGGAGCCTGGCAATTCATAATATGGACATGGCTTGAGAATTTTGCAAACAAGGATGATTTTTTTTTGTTTTAGTCAATTTGATTTATGATACATTTTTGATGGAACTTGTATTAAAGAAGGTAAAATACTCTTTGCAAGGCTTGAACATGCCAAAGGGGAAATGAACAAGGAAGGAAAATAGACTATTTCAAACTATAGATTCCGTCTTCTGATGGGGTGCCATCTTGTGATCAGCAGCTATCTTCCTCTCTTTTCTTCTCTTCATTTCTCAAAGAAGCACTGTTTTTAAAGTGATAGCAATAATAATAAAGGATCCCATTCCCTCCTCCCCATTTACACACAGCAGTGAATTCAAGAACAAATTTAGGGAGAGTAGTAGAACTAGATTTTAGAACACACTTTGGTTTTAGGTCCCAGGTATAGTGGTACTGATGAGCACAGAGATCACAAGCTTAGAATCTGTAAAATATGCCAACAGAAACTTCCAGCTGATGCAAGTTGAACATAACTCCTACAGAAATGGATAGGAAGATATTTCTTGTTGGCTCAGAGTCAGCAGCTTCCTAGAAGCAACTGAAGTCTCCACTGTGATAAAGATGCTACACAGATTCTACTGGTAACAGATAGTGTCTCTACTAACTGAATAAGATTACTATCATATCTAGCCACTAATTGGTGGACACCAGAATCAGAGAAAGGGAGAGGGGAAGGTACTAATTTGCTCAATCCTCAGTATTTCTTGCTTCGCAAGTCACTCAGTGTGTCATGATTCCCCCCAACAAACAGGCTTTCAAACAGTTCAGCCAAAAAGAAGGTTAAATGTTGCAAAGCCTGCTCCCATAAAAGGAGAAAAAGTAGTACATTTTAATAAGAATAAAAACATCATCACATTGGACTATTTATTACAAATTATTAAAATACCGTAAGGTTATGTTAAAATTTTCCTGTGAAATGAATTTGGCAGTTTAACAAAAACAACATATATTCAACATGATTAATATTGTTTGCTCATTAAAGAGTTTATGATTGAATGCACTGATTGTATATTCAATCATAGCCTAATACAACATACATACAATACATACCACATACCCGCATAGCCTAATGCAACAAACTGAGAGGTACCAAAGTACAGTATACTTACCAGGACAAATTTTAAAAGATAGAATATATTAATGTATAACATGTAACATAAAAAGGTATTAGGTAAACTATTAACTACTTTTGAGATCTATCTTCATTGGAAGTTGAGTTTACTAATCATCTCACAGGATCAGGCCCTTAGTCTCAGAAAACATTGTTCACTATAATTTATGGGATAAAGGAGAATGGTGTCTTACCTGTGAATTTTCTTTATAAACCTTCCACGTCAATGAGTGTTCCTGTCTCCATAGCAACTGAAGGCAGACCAAATCTTTGCTCTGAGCCAGGCTTTGGACTGCCCTCCAAGAAGAATATTCTAGAATGATAGTATTTTTCAGCTATGGACACTAACGAGATATAAGTTTTAAAGTGCTATTTAACTCAAACGATTTACAGCAGAGCCTTGCAATGAAGTTTAAGGATTTCGTAGGAGAACATGCTAGTTGGGAAATGGTGTGAGCAAGGGGGAATATTTCTTGCCCTTCTGGTTCCCGTTGCTGCCTCAGAAAGAAGGTTAAGATGAAGTGCTTCTTCAGAAAACTAAACAGAAAAAAAATTAATAGTTTTGCAGCAAAACTCCTCGAAGCCAACGAGAAACCGGTGTAAAATTTAGTCAAAGTTATTTTCAAAATACTGAGAAAATACTGCTATAGAAGGGAGTCCTTGAGTCTACCATCTGTACATTTGGAGGCAGAAATTTCTGGAAAGTTCTTCCACAAAGGCAGTTCCAAGCAAAGAACAGAGTAAAGATCTGGTCTGCCTCCAGTTGCTATAGATATGGAGGACCATCACTCGAATTATGCTGGAATGCTCAGGAACAGTGTTCCAGCCCTTTCTGGAGGAGCTGGAATAACATTCCGGTCATGGCCGGCTCTAGCCGTTTCGCCACCGCAAGCACGGCGGCACGCCACAGAGGGCACTCTGCTGCTCGCCAGTGCCGCAGCTCCGGTGGACCTCCAGCAGGCGTCCCTGCGGAGGGTCCTCTGGTCCCGCGGCTCCGGTGGACCTCCCGCAGGCGTGCCTGCGGATGCTCCACTGGAGCCGCGGGACCAACAGACCCTCCACAGGCACAGCTGCGGGAGGTCCACCAGAGCAGCCTGCCGCCCTCCCGGCAACCGGCAGAGTGCCCCTCGCAGCATGCCGCCCCAAGTACGCGCTTGGCACGCTGTGGCCTGGAGCCAGCCCTGATTCCAGTACTTCTGACCCTGCTCCTCACTCCAGAAGGAGAAAGAAACAGCCACCTCTCCTTCTGAAGTGGGCCTGGAAGTGGAAGCGATAGATGAGGAAGAGACAACATCTCCTTCATGCTGCCTCCTCCAACTCTTCCACTTCTGGACCCACTCTGGAAAGAGAAGTGGCGGCTCAGTAACTTGCAGCTGAGAGCCAGGTTGAGGGAGTCCCCCTCGGTTCCCCCTGGTTACTGAGCCACCATCTTTCCTTCCACAGCAGGGAGCTGGGCCTGGCAATTCCAGCACTTCATTTTTTTAGGACTCGAGCACTATGGAAAATGCCCATTGTGAAGACTGTCTGACATACAGTGAATAAGAATGCACATTAAGAATAAAATTTGATAAGAAAGGTCAGCTACACATCATCAAGAATTATCAATATTTAAATATGAAGTAGCAGCTTCTACTTTAATAATGTTGACTGCATATTAAGTAATTCTTGATATGATTTACAAAATAGAAAGTTATACTTACATAACTGTGACTCTTACGGAAATCTGAAGGACTGCTTATACAGACTTTGTCTCCTTCCAAGCCAATTACTCTTTTACAGATATTTGATTTTGGGTCATTCGGGCTTTTTGCAATTACAATATCACCTCTGGGGGAACAAATTGTAAAGAAATGTCAGTATAGAAGTCTTTAGATGAATATATATACCAACTAATAATTAATATTCATTTAATTGAAAAAATATGTATTTCTTGTTAAGAACCACTGCCTATAATCTCCATTTTTCCATGACAATTCAGCTAAAAGGACCAAATTATTCTATATATGTTTTAAAAAGCACATTGGAAGAGATTGAATGTAAGTACTTGAATAACAAAAATACAGCTGATCATCATCTGACAAAGCCCTGAACAGGTAAAAGCCATTTACATCAGTGTGTTTGCTGCCTACTATACATAGATCATCCTCCAGTTTCTTGCATACACAGCATTCTTCAAATCCTCTACAAAACCTCTTCTTTCAGGAAACCTTCCAATGTCTATTTCTAAGAGTCTGTTATCCCCTACACTACTTCTGTTTACTCGATCATCCCTAAGTTAGAATCATAGACTCACAGAACATCAGCGTTGGAAGGGACCTCAAGAGGTCATCTAGTCCAACCCCCTGCTCAAAGCAGGACCAATTCCCAACTAAATCATCCCAGCCAGGGCTTTGTTATGCCTGACCTTTAAAACCTCTAAGGAAGGAGATTCCACCATCTCCCTAGGTAACCTATTCCAGTGCTTCACCACCCTCCGAGTGAAAAAGTTTTTCCTAATATCCAACCTAAACCTCCCCCACTGCAACTTGAGACCATTACTTCTTGTTCTGCATGCATCAGATTGTAAACCATAATATTCAGGGCAAGGGCCTTGTTTTTTATGTGGCTAACAATCACTATATACGCATGCAGAGCTCCATAAAATAATAAGTACCATAATATAATAAATGGTACTTTCGTCATTTCTGGTGAGAAGCTCTCCCTTAACTTCATGCCTGGAAACAACAATACCAGTAGCTCAACATACAGGACAAGATAAACGAAAAATAGGAAGTCTTATTCAGTGTGATAGTCGTGTGAGAAACATGGCTGGAAGGACACAAAGGATTTTCAGTCTTTTGGCCAAAATTCCAGAAGTGACATGCACTACATCCCAGGAGAACTCTGAGTGAAGTAATCTTGTATTGTGAGACTAAATGCAAAACTTTTAATCAGTCTTCCCTTCTAGAGATAAAGTGAAATGAGACTGGCACTTACAACAACAAATTAAAAGAAGATGAATACAGGAAAAAAGATGAGAGAATTAGTTGCTATAGGAAATACATTGGAAAGGCAATGGAGAGATATTCATTATCATGATAATCTTTAGAAAACTAAACATTAATCTAAACAAAGCAACATACTTCTGAATGCAATAAAAATGGCGGCTAAGATTCTCCGAAAAGACAATGTCAGAATTTTGAATTGTTGGTTCCATTGAAGGTCCAGAACACTGTAAATTAAAAAAAAAAATTACTATTTGCAAATATTTTAACTTGCATAATACTTAAGAGATTCAAGTATTTGCAAACAAGTCACCCAAAAGCTATAATTTGGGGAAACTTATAGACTAGTTCTTCAGGTGTGGCCAAGGAGTACGAGACACATTTGAAAAGGGAGTGTATAAAGGTTCCTTTTGAGCTCCCACAACTGAAGTGTTATGGATATATCAGTACATTGTGCATCAGTCTACTCTGATCTCCAAAAAGACTGCTCTATACTGCACCAGCTGCCAACAATCTCAAAAGGCCATTACCAACAATTTCTGGGATGCCAGGTTTACTAGGTTTAGTGCTAGTAGAGCTAAGAGCAGGATTGGGAAAAAAATGCTTTTTTAAAGAGCTATTGTGGTCCCAACTTTCTGCAAGGTGCTCAATGCCTTTAACTGTCATTGGCTTCAGTGGAACCTGAGGAGCTAAGTACTTTGCAATATTAGGCCTGTAATGAGAAGATACAATTTTCAAGAGGCCAACTCCTGCAGCCAGGAAGTGGCTGTTCAGTTAATCCAAAACAAAAACCAAACAAACAAAACTGGACACTAACAGACTTAGAAGTTGTATCTGCAGAAATGAAGCTTAATGTTAAAATGCTGATACTACTAAAACTTTTCACTATTATAATAAAGTTCTGATTAAACCCATTATCCTTAATAGCATGAAAATATAAATTACCACAACAATTCCTCCAAGGTACTCAAAGGCACAGTGTGCTATGCAGCCATATTGAATGGTATACCCCAGAAGTCGAAAGGTTTTTCCCATGACATCTCGAAGCATAGCACAGTGTTACTGTTGTGCAGCTGGCCCTAAAGTATATTAATAAAAGGTACATAATTAGTCAACAAGCTTTTTAAAAAAAACATGCTGTATTTGCTCAATGTGTTCTATTTTTAAAAAGGAAGCCATAAGTAATATTTCCAAATTAATGAGAAGACAAAGAGCAAGTTATTAGAAATAATGGAAATATTAACTCACTGCGATGAACAGCACTTGTGGTTTCGAATAGTGTACTGTTTGAACTATAATTCCAACAGTGTGTGGATAATACACAGCTCTATGACTATTTCACTTGATGAAGAAGTGAAGTTGACTGATATGCCCAGCACATAACTGAAATGGTCTGGATGAGAACCAGTGGACAGCTGGAATAAGGGAAAGCTGATTAGGCATAGGGAAATAATAGCAGAAAATGGCAGAGAATTTCTGCTCCCTGGGCTGCGGCCTTTGTTACACAATTTTGCAGCTAGGGTTTCTTGCTAAATGTCCAGATATCACTGGTTAAAAGCATACTTTCTATCTGTACTTAACTGGAAGGTTGTGATCATTCTGTTTAGATGTGGAACTTGGCACCGTTATTTTTTGCCTTTCTCGCCTGGATACTGGACTTCAGCAAAGCACTTCATTAGGGGGTACACCTGAAAACCACTTGTAAACTTCAGCTGGTGCAGAAGTGGCAGCCCACAGGAAACATATTACACCTGACCCAAGAGGCTTCCATGGTGCAATTCAAGGTATTGGTTCTGATCTAAAAAGCCTCAGTGATTTGAGTTCTGCATAAGCTAAAGACCAGCTCTCTCTTCACATACTACTCCAGCTAAAAGATTTGAGAATACAATATTTCTTGTTTTATGTCGGGGGTAGAATGGACTCACTGCTGAAGACTGCAGAGAAGCACATAGAAGGGGCAGTTTCAGCTATCATTTTTCTGGAAAGGAATATTTTTTTTGTTCTCCTCTGTCCATGTTCTGAAGCTCTACTGAGACCTGGAAGTAAGATGGTGCCTCAGCAGAGATGAACCAGCTTCTTTCAGTGAGAACTGGAGAAGTCTGCAAGTCAGGAGAGGAGGTAGTGGTACTGGGCATAAAATCTCTCCTTCTGGATTGGCTGTCACTTAGATTACTAGCAGATGAGAACTCACCCAGTCATCCATACAGGTGGCATCCACCACATAGAATGAATTTAGGAGATAAGAGAGAACCAATGTATCAGAAAGGGGATATATCAGGGGTCTCAAACATGCGGTTCGCAGAGTTATTTCTTGCAGTCCGCCATAGGCACTGACTCCACCGGCAGCCAACGTGCCACAGCCCCGCTCCTCCGCCTACCTCCCAGTGCTTTCTGCCACCAAACAGCTGTTTGGCAGCGCTTAGGACTTTCAAGGAGCGAGGGAGGAGAAGCGGGGATATGGCATGCTCAGGGGAGGAGGCAGAGAAGAGGCAGGGATTTGGGGAAGGAGTTGGAATGGAGGTGGAGAAGGGGTGGGGCCTCATGGACTAGACAAGCAGTCTGAGGTATGAAGTTCAGCATGTATGATTCTTTGCTATGAGTAGTTGTGAAGAATGTTTGTTAAAAGTGGCAACATATTTTGTATGAATAGTTACTTTAAAGAGTTCCTGTCATTATAGCTATGTTGATAGACTGTTAGTGTAGATCAGTGTTTCCCAAACTGTGTTCTGTGGAACGCTGGTGTTCTGCACCATGTGAATAGGTGTTCATGAAAGAATCGTAATTTTAAAAAAGGGTCTTTAATTTATTTTTTTTTATTTTAAATTTGGCATACTTGAAGCGTAGTTTACAACTCTCTTTGAATGACTATAATTTAACATAAAACTCTTTTTCCAGTTATTGATAGATTTCGTATTGAATATCATAGCTTAAAGAGAATGTGGCACACAAGCATGTTGACGTCTACCCCTTTTGGGCACGTTTCAGTTAGTGAAATCGTACCTCTTCCGCTCGAGGCTGCGAGAACTGCAGTGGAATGCACACACCATTCTCTTTACGTCATGATGAATATAACATATTCACTCAACATGCTCAAATCTGTGGGTCTTTATCGTGTGTGCGATAAGCACAACTAAACTAGCTTCACTAGAAACAATATAAATATTTGTGACAAAGAAAATTTGACAAAAATATTGTTACTAAACCAAATCACCATGGATTTGTGGGTAAAAGAAGGAACTTTGAAACAAAAAGCAAGTTCTTGTAGTACTCCAACTGTGGCCAAAATAAACGACCAAAATATTGTGACACTTCAAAGTGAGGATGAACAGTCAGTCTTTTGTTGCCAAAAAAATCTGTTAGTACTAGTGAGTTATCCAAGGTGAAAGAAAGAATTTCCACCAAAATATATCAAAAAACAAGAAGCAGCAGGTGTTAAAAGACCGAAACGAAAGTATGATGAAAGCTATTTGTCTTTCGGTTTTACAAGGGTTGGAAAGAAAGATGTTCCTGATGCGCAGTGCATCATGTATAACAAAATACTAGCAAACAGTTCATTGGCTCCTCCTAAACTTCACAGGCATTTGGAAACCAAGCATGCTGAATACAAAGACAAAGATAAAAGTTTTTTCAAGAGGCAGCGTGACTCACTTGGAAATTGTAAACTTTCGATAATTAAAATTGCTAAAACAGGCAACGAAAGTGCAACAGAAACACCTTATCGAGTAAGTTATCGTATAGAACTTGCCTGAGAGGCTCACACTATTGGAGAAACATTTATCAAGCAGTGCACGAAAGATATTGTAACATGCATGTTGAGCGAGCAGTCTGGTAAAAAAAAATTGATGTTGCACAGTTGTCAAATAATACTGTTGCATGCTATATTAAAGAGCTTGCCAATGACACAGAAAAAGAGCTAGTTGCCAACTGAAAATTTGCCATGAGTATTAATTGCAGATAGATGAGTCCATTGATGTTATAGGACTTGCTGTGCTACTAGTATTTGTCCAATATAGATTTAATAATATTATTGAAGAAGACCTGCTCTTATGTGAATCTCTGCAAAGCAACACAGCTGGAGAAGAAATATTCAACTGCATCAACAATTCTATCAGAATGCATGAAATTAGTTGGGGAAAATGTATTGATGAATGTACTGACGGCGCTCGGGCAATGATCGGGAAGATGAAGGGAGCTGTAACGCGAATCGTAAGTGTGGCACCAGAAAGCACTAAGAACCATTGTGTTCTATACAGACAAGCACCTACAGTTAAAAAAAAATACCAGCATATCTGAAATTGTGCTCGATGAAGCAGTATACAAATGATCAATTTTGTCAAATCTTGACCACTTCAATCCAGGTTATTTAAAATTTTGTGCAAGGAAATGGGTAGTCAGCACAAAGTGCTTCTTTTACATACGGAAGTGAGGTGGCTATCCAGAGGAAAAGTGCTTGTGAGGCTTTTTGGGCTTTGTAGTGAACTACTGGTATTCTTCACTTCAGATAATTCAGGGCGAAAATGTAATGTCTGTCTAAGAAATTCCTCGTGGCTAATGAGACTTGCATATCTTGCAGATTTTTTTTTGCAAAATTAAATGAAATTAATCTGTTGCTGCAAGGAAAGAATGAGACTATTTTTACTACAATGGATAAAATTTCGTTAAAAAAGAAACTGCAGTTCTGGGCATCTTCTGTAGAAATGAATAACTTCAACTGCTTCCCTACTGTACATGAATTTCTGACTGAAATAAATTCTACAGTCCATGAAGACGTTTCCAGCACCATTTCACAGCATTTACATGACTTGCAGGCCTCTCTATTAGAATATTTTCCTACAACTACTGATGATAATGCTTGGGTTCAAAATTTGTTTGTTATTACAGCCAAACCAGTCTGCTTTACTGCGCACGATTATGAAAGCCTAATTGACTTAATTTCTGACTCTGATTTGAAACAAAAGTTTAAGGATCTTCCACTGAATAATTTTTGGAGCAGCCTAATAGAAGAGTACCCTAATGTGGCTAAATGTGCAGTTCGAGTGCTGCTTCCTTTTGCTACAACTTATTTGTGTGAGACGGGATTTTTCTATTACACTGCAATAAAAAACCAAATATAGGAATAGACTTGATGCTGCACCTGACATGAGGATTCAACTTTCTAGCATTATTCCTAATATTAAGTGAATTTGTGACAGAAAAATGCGGAAACCCCAATCCCATTAAATCCAAATTTATATTTCTGTTTATAAAAATAGATTTTCCTAGTAAAAATCTAATTTGTTTGGTGTTTGTGTATATATATATATATATATAAAAACAGGGGTGGCTTTTTTTAATAGAACACAGTTTTTAATTTTGACTCTTACACTTGATTTTTGTACTACTTTATACAAGCTTTCCAGTTAGAAATTGTTAGTTCAAGTTATTTTAAATTTGTATTTTTGCTTTTTAATAAAATAAAATATATTTGAGCATAAATAACACAATTTTTTATTTGAAAACCAAACGACTACAAAACAATATTATAACTGTTCCGTAATAGGCTAAAAAGTATTCCGTGGCCGAAAAAGTTTGAGAAACGCTGGTGTAGATCATCATCAGTGTTACTGACCACATAAGGTCTATATATTTTATTAAAACCCCTCTTTGCATTACAGTTTTTAAAAAGTTAATACATTGACTTTTAATAGCATACTATATTACTCATCTTTTTTTTTCCAAGTTTGGCTATACTTTTCTATTGTATGAAAAGGTGTCAGTGATGCGGTCCTCGGACCAATGTACTAGTCCTCATGTGGCTCTCGTAGTGATTTGAGTTTGAGATCCCTGGGACATATTTATTCACTTTATTAAAATTAGTGGTGTGTTATAAGTGGTATTTTTCACAATCCAGCAAAGCATTTAAGCACATGCTTAACTTCTTTGTTGGATCAGGACCTAACAGCTAACTTCTACTATAAAATGCTTATTTCTCAGCTAAAGTGAACTTTATGTTGGCTACCATGAAATATTTTCTATCACCTTACTAAAGGATATCTGTGTCTTGCGTAACTTCTTGGGGCTCTACCCTACAAGGTGCTGAATACCTCCTGAGAAGCAATTGGTGCCCTCAGATCTGAAGTCAAAACAAGAACTTTAGACTGTAAGCTCTTTGAAACAGGGAATGGGTCTGATTTTATGTTTTAAAAGCTGTCTGTAGGATTCTGATAGTATATTAACATAATACTGATGTGATATTTTAATCAAATAAAGAGACTGTGTCTTAACCATGGTTCTTTTTTATACACTGGTATTACATTTTACTTTTAATAAGAAACACTTCACAACCACAGAGAGAATTGTTTTTGTTAGCAATGACAAAGATTTATGGTCCAATTCACCACAGGAGTTATATTTGCAGAAAACTGCAGTAATGCAGTGGTCAATCTGTCTTTTAAAGGTGACTTTAGTGGGTACAATGCACTTCAAAAAACCACCAGTGGTAGCAGGTCTCAGAATCTGGGTCTACAAACTCACACTAGAGATTGGGCTCTGAAACTTAGCAAGGGGGACAGATCTCAGATTCTGAACTCCAGTCCAAGTGTGAATGCCTACGCTGTTACTTTCAGTACCACAGTGCAAGCCCAAGCCTGTAAGCCCAGGCTCTGAGACTCACTGCCACATTTTTGTTTTTGTTTTTTTGCAGTATACACATACCCAGAAAGACTATTCACATGAGTAAGAGTTTCCATGACTAGACCTAATATGAGGGAGAATGCATCAGTCTCACTGGAAAAAAGCACCCCACACTTGTTAACAGAGGCTTTATTTAGACATCAGGAAAATAATTAAATTGTGGATATGAAAAAAATTGAGATTCCTGAAGTTTTTGGTTATGTTGATATTTTTGGTGTATTATTCAATACAGTAATATCTAAATTCTAAGTTTTCCACAGAGCTCCTCTTTAAGTAAGTAAGAAAGCCTATTATGATCAACACCTTAAATTTCTATACTTCTGGTTTACCAAAATACAGACAACACTATATAAACAGATATTCTGCTGCTCTATTGACCCAGCCTTTCAAGAAAATTCTAGTCAAACCATGAGAGAAAGTGCCAACTTTTAAGCCTAATTAAAACCATTGAAGTGTAATTATGGTAACATGTACATTTCTTTCTCACCCCACTCTTCCCAAAATTATCAAGGAAACAGATTTAAAAATATTAAGTTAATGCACTGTGAAGGTTACATGGGTAAATTTATTTTTAAAAAACAACAAGAAATAGAGGCTTCTACAGGAATATTAACTCAACCAAACTCCACATTTTGGATGAAATCCTGGCCCTTTAAAGACAATGGGAATTTTACCATTGACTTCAATCAGGCCAGTATTTCTCTCTCTCTAAAATATTATCTATCTGCATTCGGGCTTAGTTAACACTGATGTATAAATCTTCACTTCTGTATTTTAATGACAATTTTAAATAAGGAAACATAGGATTACATTAACGTTGAGTTAAACACTGTGCATTTTATTTGAGCAAAATTCCCATATAAATAAATGGGAGTTTTACTTGAATAAAGATGGAACTAAAGCCTAGATTTGCTTTGTATTTAGTATTTACCTGTAAAGATACATAAAAAGCAGAATAACGTTGACAAAAATATTTTTGACAATTTTTTTCTTGTAGTTTCTTATTCCGAAAGCATTTGCTTAACACCTTTCCTATCAAAGATCACCATCATGGTAAACGTAAATGAGCAATGATTTAGTATACTTAATTTAGCCAGGTAAAAAAATTTACAACAGTGGAACAGAATGTAACCAAAAAGATTTCAGTCATATGGTGAAATTACCAACAAAAACTTTCACAACTAGTGGCTAACACAGTGTATAAAAGCATAGAAATTCACTAATTTATAAAGGGATCAAATCATGAAAAACCTTGTAGATCATCAAGCAAAATCTTAACATCAACTATTTGCCTAATTTGGTGCATGTAATGTCTAGAACACAGTATGTGCCGAAGACCTTGTGTAAGCTGATACTTGAACAATTCCATTTTGAACTAATTGCAATTTCATTAAGAGTCATTCTGGAGACTCAGAAAAGTGACTTGGCTTTAATCAACCCAGAATATTTAAAAGTATGTACTAAAGCCTTGATTCTATAGAGAGAAAGGCTGTTAGCCTAGAAATGTTTTTAAGGTGATAAAAGGAAGACTGAGTGGTGGCAGTTCGATTAGGGTCATATGACAAGTGTGAATTAATGACCACAACATTTCTAGCAAAAGTTGCAATAGCGATATTTATCTCCTACAGTAATTGCTAGACAGGCTGCCTCAGCCAGAAGTCAACATAAAAGCCTAAGAAAAATACCCCAGTGTTATTAGACTTCAGACTGATCTAATTCTTAAACACCATGTTAATATATGATTATATTAATACAGCAGAAAGACCTCAGCCACTTGTGGATGGTCCACAATAAACAGAAAAATCCTAATTTTATAAATTAAAGCATGTGTTGTTGCACTATATTAAATATAAAAATATTTAACTTTAACACTGTGGAAAATAGAAGCACACAATAGTGATAAGAACAAAAGCAGAAGAGTAAAAATAGAGCCAATGTGTTGTGCCCCCTTCCTGCCTGATAAATGGTGTAGAGTTTATTTTCAAATGGGACTGGTAGAGAAAGACTTCTTATTAAGAAAACATGGGTTTCTTGCAGAGAAACACAAAGTTCTACTGTGGAGCTACTGGCTGGGTTAACAACTTCCAATAATTAAAAATCACAAGTGTCACTTCCCTGATCTGAGAAGAAACTTGTTTTTATTTCACCAAGCTATTACATACTTGGTCACGTACCATATCAAGCACATGCCGTAAATTTATTCTCAAAGCTTGTAAAGAACATACTACTAAACTCTATCATCCCCTGGCTAACTCTGAATTGACCAGCAACACTTTCTGAAGTTTTCAAGGAAATAAAGAGTCTGGTAAAATGGCAATTGCTCTACCTACTGCTGCAACAGCCATTAAAAATTGCCCCCTAACCAATGGAAATGTACAGTAAGCCAAGTTCTGTTCCCAGTTCTTTTACTCATTGGCCTTAATTCTCTGCACTTCACAAGATTTAAATCAAGTCTCACTCCACTACCCCAGGAAGTAGAGAGATACTATTACTCCTATTTCACATACGGTGTAAGACAGGAACAGTGAATTCTAGTCAAATATTCAGGACATAGGATATTCTTTATAAAGATGCAAAAATCACTTGACTGCTATAAGTATTTAAGATAATTTACAGTTCAGACATAGTTATACATTGTTTTTTTTACAATTAAGGGGATAGTTTCATAAAGTTCCCTTCACTATTTTAGTCAGTAGTATATTAATGAATAGCAAAACAATTAAAATCCCAAAACAAAGTTTTCTGTTTAAACAGTAAGACTTCAATGAAATCTTATTTCATTTGTATACGACACATTTATGGCATAGTCCAATCAACTACAAAAACTTATGGTTCATTAACTTCTTTACAATACAACTGTGGCATTAATACTACTATTGCTGTGCTCTTGCACATTAGTAAGATCACATAATGTACATTTCCCTGGAAAAAATTATTCATCAGCACACTTAAATAGCATTTTATTTATTATAAAAATATTAATATCTTAGCATCTTCAGGTGCCATATCAGTCAAATAGTTCATTTCAATACATTGTCTTGACAACAGGCAACTACAGCAGATGTAAACAAAAGCAATATTCATGATTAAACCAAAGTTATTTAAACATTCAAGTCAGAGACCTACTGACAGCTTAATGCATTTGCTGTATAAACTTCCTTATCACACAAATATTAGCATAAAATACTGTTAATATTTTATGACTAATTCTAGATATTGCTATGTACTTACTGCAGAACTCTGACTTAGTTTCTAAACTGAAAAAAAGAGGTTGATGGAAAAAGTTACACATCCCTATTAAATTGTATTCTACACAATAAATATTTTATAAGAATAGCATAGTTTATATTCTGCAGCAAAGAAAACAAAATGCAATTACTAATATCTTCTGCTCATTTTTCTTACATATTCTATGCCTTTGTCACCTGACTTTTTTGTTTATAAAATTAATCACAGCTAGCAGGATAGAAATCACTTTGAGCTTCATGAATGACATCCAAGAGATGGGAAAGGATTAGTTCTCAGTTGCTGCCAGTTATAGCACCAGGTGGCTTTTTCTGCAGTGAAGGTGTTACCGATAATCCCATTACATTGGTACTAAATCTTGCAGACATCAAAATTATCACCAAGGTTCCCTTTCATCCCATCCTTTCCAAATGACTGGAAGTCGCTTCACCTGAAAGAAGTCAAATCCACATGCAGCTGCTGTTTTAGCAGCCAGAGGACTCCCTGAGAATGCCAATTGTGATCCAATTTCGCTGTGCTGGTGGCCCCCTATTCCCTGTCCAATAATACATCTGTTAAAAAATCCTACAGCTACAAATCAAGTTTAATCCTACCAGGGACCTCATGTTGGTCTTGTCTTCCAAAAAGGCAGCAGGTTCTGCTGTCTATCTCTGCTAGTGTCTGGAGAATACCCTTTAAATCCCAACCCTACTTAGAAGAATAAGCTAAGGATCACAAAACATGACCTCAAAAACCCTGATATGACTATATTCTGACCCAGAGGCATTCATTCTAGGTGAAGATTAGAACTTTGCATAATAAGATTACACAGCAAGTGAATGATATCAAGGGACTATCCATATGCAGCCGCCTGGTTTTCTATAGAGAGCCTGTGCTCTGCAATATGCAGTACAGACGAAACAGAGCTTGGTCTTTCTAGCTGAAATAAAATAGATTCACATAAATTAGTTGGCCATTTCCAGATTCCTAAATCCCCTATTACATCTTTTATTGACAGCTCCTGTGAGGATAGCACAAATGTTATTCCTTTTTTATTCTTTGCTTCTGTAACAGTCACACTCTAAGTGAAAAGTACATAGATTATGTCTAGAAATTAACATTTTGTTTGCTGTAATCTTGAATTACAATTGCCTACCTACATAATAAAATTAGGAAATCAGCATCTCCCTATTACCAATGGCATTATGTAAAACAAATGTTTAACATTTTGTGCCAATACTTTAAATGCAGAAAGCACATAAAGCAGCAGCCAATAAAATACAGTTAAATTAAACATAATTTCCCTAAAACAGGCTTTATGGATTACAGTAAAAATGTTTGATCATATTTTTATTATTCAAAAAAATCTATATATTCTTCTTCTATTGTAAATGAATCATACACTACTTATTAATTGAGATAAATTGTCAATTTTTCCTGAATACCAAGAATGAACCCACCTTTCTTCTCAGGGTATGTCCATACTACATTGCACTATAGTGGCACAACTGCAACACTGCAGCTACGTTGCTGTAGTTCTTGTAGTGTAGATACTTACTCCAGCAATGAGTGTTTTTCTGCTACTGTAGCAGATCCACTCCTGAGAGCTAGGTCAACGGTATCTACAACAGTGCTTAGGTCAGCTTAACTACATCTCTTAAGGGTGTGAATTATTCAGAGGCATGTAGCTAGGTTGACCTAAGCTTTAGGTGTGTAGGCCAGGTATAGTGTAACATCACAACTCACATCAGTGATTTTTCACAAAAGGTATGCTAGACTTTTTTAAAAATCAAGGTACATTAATGAAATCGGAAGGAATATTGAACTATTAATTACATTCAGGTCAAGTGTTTATCCACATCCTGGCTATCATTTTAATTTGTGTAAAAACTCTTTTTCATACTCAGGATCCTGTAGGAGATCCTAATGTAACATGATCTAGAAGAGATGGAAAAACTTAAAGTAGTGCATCACATTTAAAAGGAAAATATGTCCTATATAAAATATGGATACTTTTTAAAAAAAAAAATCACTCATTAAAGAGAACCTCTAGAATACCTTGTTACATAGAAGAGCTATACTGTTTAGTTACTCCTTCCAAGAATAAATGAGATAAATGGATTTAGTAGATTAGATTAGATTCTTCTATAGTAAGCAAGATTACAAAATAATGAGCAGGCAGTCCTCTCACACAGAAGAGCCCACTAGAGAACACCAAGGGAAGGAAAACTAATATTCTCTTCATTAAGCTTTCAACAGGTCTTTCCAATGAGGTAGGAAACAGGGTTTGACTCTACTGTATTTCAAATCCAGATGCATACCGGGTTCAGCCCCCAAAACTTGCGGATCTTGGAGGATTTGCTGTCTGTTACTCTTCATCAACTCTTTCACCCTTCCTTGCAGTGCAACTCCATCCTCAGGTGACTTTAAGAAGTCTAACCCTGCAAGCCCTTACTCATTTAAAGCAATCCTTTGGAGTGGATGGAACTACTCATATTAGTAAGGACTACCGGCTTACATGACAATGGATCTGATCTTACAAACCCTTAATCATCATATTAAGATTTCAGTATTTGGAACAATTCTCAATGACTGCCTTCTAGAGGTAAAATAGGATCCCCAAACAACCCACTTCACCACATACAGCATTGAACTAATGACTATGTATATTCCGGAGATTGTGTCTTCCTCCATAACACTATATATTGGACTGTGGTGAAGATAGGGTATTCACTTGATTGACCAGAGGTCTGATCATTCATGGCAAGTTCTAGGGATCTCAGTGCTACTGGACTATTTGTTTAAAAGTGAACTGCAAAATGTCAGGCTACGGACTCTAAAGATGCTGGGAAACAAACAATGTGGCTCATTCCCCAATGACATTGCTGAAGGCTTCCATTTTTATAAAGACTAAAATAGCATACTATGATCACACAGCAAGTTTCAACTACCTACCCTACTACTGTAATTACAGTATCTCTAGTCCAGCTGTCAGTAAGGGCAATTTTTAGAAGTGAGAGAGGTAAAAATTTTAGGGTAAAAATTTTAACAGCACGTAAGTGACTTAGGCCTCTAAGCCCCATTTTTCAGAAGTGACTTAGGCCCTAGAAAGTCTATGGGACTATGGAACCTAAATCACAGACTTCAAAGGGCCTAAGACATTCAGCGTTAGGTACTTTGGAAAATTTCATCCTGGATTTATTCTCCCCATTGGACTAAAACACAATACTTCATATTCACCATCACCAAAACCAGCTGGACAGAAGAAATTTGTTTTAGCAGATTTAGTTTTAGCTTAAACACTAGCCTGACTAAAGTCATCAGTGGAGTGAGGTTGTTCAGAACTTTAAAGTACCCTACATTTTGAAAAAATTACTTCACATAATACGATATATTAAGACAAGCAGTAAATGAGTGCTAAGTTGAAGTGGCCACTAAAAATAGTTTTAAAATCAAATCAAACATAGACAAGACTGATCTCAGCATTTCCTGAAAAATATAGGAATCTCAAAATGAAATATTGGGGTATAGCACCAGGGACTTAATGAATGACTTTTTAATATTCTTTACCTGTGTTTTTCTCAGTTAACTAGAGTTTCATTTAGTAAAGCAAAAATGTATATTCTTGCTATGAAAAGCCAAATGCTAACAGGTAAAAATGAAGGGTGAAATTCTAGCCCCATGGTGACCAGATGTCTCGATTTTATAGGGATAGTCCAGATTTTAAGGGCTTTTTCTTATATAGGCTCCTATTATCCCCCACCCCCATCACGACTTTTTACACTTGCTATCTGGCCATCCTAAGCCCCACTGTAATCAAAATATTTGCATTTTATCTGCAAAAAGTACCCTAAATAACAAGATGGATGCAAATAAAGCATATAATACTGCTACTTCCCTACATAAACTTTATCAGCTTTCCCAAAGCTTCTTTTTTGCTATTAAGCTTTCAGTACATAAAACCAGACATACGTTCATGGATACTGATTATACAATTAATTCTTCATAATGCAACTTTTACAATAATTGCTCAAACCATGTACACTTAACCGCTCTGTGTTTGTATAATAAGAAAGAATTAAAAACAATATTTTATCATGTGGCTGCAAAATTTCATAAGAGTGTTTTTTCTGGTTTTTTTATTATAAACACAAATTCTGTACTTATGGATACTAGTATTAAAAAAAAGTGCTTTCCAAACATCAATAGATGAGTGTAATGATATTCAGTCTAAGTTAATCCCCAGACATCCAAATCTATTAATAAAAATTCATCAGTTTTAAATACACTGAGCCTATTAAGCAAGAACAAAAGCATATGCACAAAAGAGCTCTTAATATATTTCAAAGCCCACAAGAGCCATGGTCTCATTAAAATTATAAATTACACAAACATGGAATGAAGATTCAAACTGCAGTGCAGCTAAGCAGATTACAGAAAACCCCGCGTTCCATATGATAACACACCATGGCCCTCCCAGATGGGGACTTGGAACAAAAAGGCCATCACTGCAGCTAGGGAAAACCTCCTTGTGATCTCTGGTTTCTGTTCAGCAGATGACAGCCAAATAATATGTTGATTATTCTGTTTGTGCTGCTAAGCTTGTAAGATGGAATAAAAGCGATATGATCTATTGTGAACTCAATGCTAATGTGTTGCTCCACTCATAAATAATATACTGAATTTATTTTGAAACTCTCTTTTTATCTATTTCAGTTTTTAAATGCATGAACTAAAATAAAAGCCAGCATAAATTATTATTTAATTTGATGTTTTTCAAGTAAAAAAATGCAACTGACACAATAATAGGTGAGAAAACTGACTACTTAGTGAATCAAATGAAGTACAGGCACCTTTCTCAAATTTAGCACAATGATTAGAAGGGTCCTGCACTGCAAGGTGCTGAGTACCCACAACTCTTATACATTTCAGTGGAAAAGGAGAGCATTTAGCAGCTTATAAAATATGTGCTTGTATTTTAGTGTAAGAAATTACTTAAATTCCAAAATTCAAGTTATGTCAAATAGTTGTTAATACATGCAATATCAGATATCCTATTACTGCAAAATACTTATACCTTTAATCTTGTATTCATCCTTGGTTGCAATCTTTATGTACAGAATACTACTAACACTATTCAGTGTCACATTCACTGTAGGATACAGCCAGCCTTGTACCAAGTACAGAAATGTGTCAGTGATTATCTTGTTTCTTCCGAGTACACAATCATGGATTGCTCCTAAGTGGACTATTTAGCTTCCTATATTTTATGCTCACAATAAATTATACTTTTAAAATCTTTTTAGGGAGGAGCAGGGCCGGTGCAACCATTTAGGTGACCTAGGTGGTCGCCTAGGGCGCTAGAATTTGGGGGGCGGCATTTTCTTCCGCGGCGTCCAGATCTTCGGCTGCCCCGATCGCCGCCAGCATTTAGGCTGAGGGAGCTGCAGCAGGGGAGCAAGGAGGGCGGGGGCGGCATGCAGGGGAACTCCCTGCACTGCCTCCTCCCCGAGCATGCCGTGGCTGCTTCACTTCTCCCGCCTCCCAGGCTTGCAGCACCTAAGCTGATTGGCGCCGCAAGCCTGGGAGGCAGGAGAAGTGAAGCAGCGACAGCGTGCTCGGGGAGGAGGCGGAGCAGGGGTGAGCTGGGGTTGGGGGGGTGCCTCAGGGTGGAGGGGGGAGCTGCCACGGGGGAGGCGTTCAGGGACAGGGGAGGGCGCAAGGTGGACGTTTCGCCTAGGGCACGAAACATCCTTGCACCAGCCCTGGGGAGGAGGAAAAGCAGTGGTTAGCTGTGTGAAATTTCTGCTCATCTAAGGATCCCACATGCACATTCCCAGTTCACCAGCCACCACACTACTGACCCAATTACAAACTTAGAGGAACTGTACATTGATAGGGCTCTGCACATCTTATTTAACATGGAGACTTCACAAAAATGTAGGATGGGACCATAAAGGAAAAGCTGAAATACTACAGGAGAATTTTTTAAACAGACTGAACTACAAAGTATATATTACACAGCCAAACAGAGGTTGTCTAGTAAAAACTGAGTAGGCATTCGCTCCCTCAGGCCTGATGAACTCAGGATATTCTGAACTTTATTTTAAACCTATTTATCCCTTGAATTTGTAAAAACCAAATGAAAACATATCACATATATGGTTGTTGGAGTTCGAAAAAAGGTTACCGTAATTTATTTAATTTAGCAACTTTGCCTGAAAAAAAAATCAGACCATTTAGAAAAAAAACTCTAAAAAACAAAATGTGTATATGCCAAAGGGGTCTTCAATCCCCTTACAAGGGTTTATTGCTTCTGAATGTAATGTCTTTTATGCCCAAGATGTTAAAAATCTGGTTTGCAGAATAGGCCTAGTGGTCTGGCAACAGTATAAAAATGTCAAGTCCAGAAGCTGCCTCTCACTTCCAAGTCTGCTGGAGTGTCAGTTCATCAAGGAGGGTGAATGGAAGCTTGTTGCTCAAGAACTTCTGCCAAACAATTTTCATAACAATACAAAAATCTGTCTGAGGGTAGGTCATTGCCTTTCTCCTCTTGACCAGAAAACAGTCCTTATAAACATAATCTCCCTTTCAAAGAGGGAATGCAAGTAGGGAAAATATGATGATCTCAGAATGAAGTGTTTGCAAAGTTTTAGACAAAAGTCAGAAAATTTGTAATGAGAATTTACTCCCTCCAGTGCTGGAAAGAAGTGCCTCACCACAACAAAAAGGCAAACAGATAAAAAACAAATGAAGGACCTTTGATGACATTTTGTGGTTGCCAGTATACAAGTTAAGCAAGTTTATCCAATCACATCACTTGTCCCATCCGAAAAGAGAGGTAACAATCTAGTGATCAGTACACAGGACCTCCTGAATTCTCCCAGCTCTGACAAGGCTACTTCTGTCATCTTGAGGCAAGCTGCTACATCACAACCTGTTTCAGTAACCCCATCTTTAAAAATGAAATCATATTTACTTATGTCACAAGCTTGTTGTGCTTATTTATGTTTGCAAAGCATCTTGAAGATGAAAAGTGATAAACAAGAGCCAAGAATTACTATAGTACATATCTCACCAAGCTCCTTATACAAATATAGTCTTATAACCAAACAAGAAAGCTTACAAGAAATACTATATTAAAAAAGTTTAATCAGAGAAATCTATAATTGCTCCGTCTTTTCTTCCATGCCATCTCAATTCCTGGACTGCCATTTCTGAGCAGATCTGCAAGGCCTGAACTTTTATTCAAATCTTCATAAGGGATTTGAATGTGGAGAGGGTAGGGATGTTGTGAACCTACTCAGACCTTGCATTCAGTGCAGAGGGGCCTGCATGGAAGAAGGCACAGAGCAATTATCACTTTTCAGATATAACTCTGTAAATACATTGTTGGCCCAAACTTTTTAGAAATATTATTTCTTATCAAGATAATCCTTTGGTTATAAGTATATATTTGTATGTAAGAATCTCAATAGGGTCTGTAATTTAACATATATAGGAACAATGATTTTTATAAATCACTTCATCTATACTTCAACATATAAAGATTAACAGACAATCCTAAATTACTCTGCCACCATGCTATTATAGTTAGATAAACAGTGATTTAATGTTTTGTATCAGGGCTCTTATATCCATGTTTATCAGTTAAAACCAAAAATTAGGAGCCTTACAGAAATAGTACGTGCGACTCAGAAGTGACTTCTACCACAAGATGTGTATGGACATTGGTTAAACCACATAAACAAAGCATAATGCTCAGCTGTAGCTGCTGGAAGAGGGCTAACAGTGCTATTTGCAAGGACTGCTGCTGGAACTCCCCAAGAGATCACATCCATGCATTAAATGATGTTGGCATATGCCTCCATTTTAACTACCAAACCCATTACTCAGATTTCTCAAAAATCTCCACAGAAACTATTCTTGATGGAAAATTACATTTTTGACTAGTAACAATTTAAAAAGGTCAAGCCATCATGAAGCTCAGTGGTAGCCTATTCTTTTAGCTATTTGAATATGCAGATGGAGAATAAATATCTGGATGCTACTGGCTTACCAAGGTGATGACATCTCAAAGTGCCAAACAATTTGTTCAGATGGTAGATAACATCCTGCAAATATTTACCTATTTTGATTTTATGCTGGTAGCCTACCTCAGTCCAGATTGGTTGGGATTAGCGCTTGCTGCATTATTTTGTACCACACTGAATGAGATTTTTTTTATTTCTTGTGACAAAGAAATATAACGTGTCTAGCCACCTACATCTATGGAAATCTATATTTTAAATATCTGATGGGATATTGTAGGCCCACAACTTTCCTTGTATTTGTCACTACTTGCACATGTGCATAAACCAAATGTATCTCCATACAATGAGACATAGTTCTAAAATAACTCTGTCCCAAGTCCATAAACAGTCTGACTTCATACCAACACCTTTGCCTTCCCAATCCAAGATTTTCACAGTCATGTTTACCCTACTGTTCAGCTTATCCAGTCTGAATCAACATTTTATTACGGCATCACTGCTTGTCTCCCTAGAAGAAATGTACATATTACTATATAAGGGAGAAAAAAATTCTCACAGTACCCATAATGACAATGTAAAAATTCATTGTGCTGAAGAAATAAATAATATTTGGACTAACTAAATTTTATTATCTACTTTTGAGCTATTTCCACTTAATTACCATAGTTGACCTAGTCCACTCCAACCTGAGGACTTCCTGCATCTCAGCTAATATATTTTATGTGGCTCAATTTAAAACTGTCATGTTAGACCCTGCTGAAAATTAATCTGCTGAAAAACAAAAATTTGTGACGCTGGCAATACAGATTCTATATTCCACATCTAATAGGAGCTGATTCTAATATTTAATATGTTTTTGCAAACTACTGGGTATCAGTAAGGTGGTCTCCCTCATCTAGTATATGAACAATAGGATCCTGCACCACTGAAGTCAGTGGGAGATTCATCATTGGCTTCAATGGGTGCAGGATCAGACCCTATTTAGGAAAATTTCAGTCTGGCAGAGGAGAAACTTCAGCAGATGGCAAAACTGCTATGAGAAAAATACTTCTGTTCTTCTCTTAAGCAGGGGTAGGCAAACTTTCTAGCCCAAGGGCCACATTTGCATATGGAAATTGTATGGTGGGCCATGAATGCTCATGAAATTGGGCATTGGAGTGCAGGAGGGGCTCTAAGTGGGAGTGCGGGCTCTGGGGTTGCCAGAAATGAGGAGTTCAGGGTGCAGGAGGGGGCCCCGGGCTGGGAACGGTGGGTGCTTCAGCTGGGGTGCAGGCTCTGGGATGGAGCTGGAGATGAGGGGTTGAGGGTGCAGGAGCGTACTCTGTGCTGGGACTGAGGGATTCAGAGGGTGGGAGGGGGATCAGAGCTGAGGGTTAGGGTACAGGAGGGCGTCAGGGGTGCAGGCTTTGGATGGCGCTTACCTCAAGCAGCTCCCGTAAGCAGCGGCATGTCCTCCCTCTGGCACTTATGTGGAGGTGCGGTCAAGCAGCTCTGCATGGTGCCCTGTCCACAGGTGCTGCCCTTGCAGCTCCCATTGGTCACAGTTCCCAGCCAATGAGAACTGTGGGGGTGGCACTTGGGGCAAGGGCAACATGCGGAGCCCCCTGGCTGCCCCTCCACATAGTGGTTTGCAGTAACATGCCTCTGCTTCCAGGAGCCATGCGAAGCCATGGCACATGTACACAGGGGCAAACCCCAAGTCCCGCTCCCCAGAGGGAGCTCAAGGGCCGGATTAAAATATCTGAAGGGCTGGATGTGGCCCCTGGGCTGTAGTTTGCCCACCTCTGTATTAAAGTGTCCGTGGACTGCTTCTTCAATTGATTTTTGTTATCCAGATTTTTTTCATCTCGAAATTACTGTAGAGCTACACCATCATCTGAAGCATTACTGTTTGTTTCTGGATAATGTAAAATAGATGGGCAGTCTTCCTCAGTGAATCTCTGTAGAAAAAATAATAATTCAACAAGCAATGAGAACCAGAAACCTGAAAAAAGTTTTGAAAGTGATCGCATCATAAGCAACCAATTACTTATCAGGATCTGAGCAACCCTCAGATCTCCAGCCTAAGTATTTGGCAGCATCCAGGTCTCACTCTGGCCTAGAGAGGATCAACAAAAACACACTTTCCAATGAAATGCTGGCTGTAGTGCTGAGGAGCTATATTAGTACTGTCCATACTCCAGCACTTGCTGAGATGGCTGATTTTTAATGAAAAGACAGATGATCAGTATAGACTCAGTCTATAGCAACATGAAAAGCAAAGGGCAAAAAACAAAACCCACAACCCTTAGGGCCCAATTTCTTCAAAACCTCAACTGTGTCAATTCCTTACCTGCCCAATAGCAGAAAACACCTGGGAATATACAGCAGCAACTAGATACTGTACTGAAGTATCGATTGTTCTTACCTGTACACATTTATAAGAAAGATATCTGATGATTCGGACAGTCTAAAATCTTTCAGAAGTGGTGTGTCAAGTCTTCATTCATTCACTCTAATTTAAGGTTTCACGTGCCAGTAATATATTTTAATGTTTTTAGAAGATCTCTTTCTATAAGTCTATAATATATAAACTAAACTATTGTTGTATGTAAAGTAAATAAGGTTTTTAAAATGGTTAAGAAACTCCATTTAAAATTAAATTAAAATGCAGAGCCCCCCGGACCGGTGGCCAGGAGCCGGGCAGTTGAGTGTCACTGAAAATCATGCGTGCCTTAGGTTGCCTACCCCTGGTCTAAAATAAAATCCGAAAATAAATATAATGGGTATTTTGTTTTACATTAGGGGAATTCATTGAAAAATGAAAAACATATACTAATCACAACCATTCAAACAAATGTATATGGATGTACATATATTAGTTATTATTTATATATTACCTTCATATCTTAAAACATCCCCAAGTGTTCATATACACTCATGAAGCCATCCGCACCACAAATTAGCAGCTAGTCCATGGACATTTTTGGTACTGCATTGTAATGTTTTCAGCTATATTATCTCTGCAAAACTGTCACAAAAATTCACCAGCTCATGCACAAAATTTACTTCCCACCCTTTCCATGATGATTATGATGATGATGATGATGATGAAATAACTGACTACATTTTACTCATTCTGGGCAAGTAAAATTTTGTAAGGTTCATTTGTATTCCATATTAGTATGTGTTTTATGTATCAGAAATTACGGACCTGGTTTTTAAAAGTGCTGAACACTCAGAGCTTCATGCAGGATGATTGAAGTAGCCAGCAAATTATGGTAAATCACCAGTTATAATCATGATTTAAATAAGAAACAGGAAACCTTGATTTAAATAATCAATTTTAATCTTGTTTTGCATCTGCACATTTTAGTTATTTTCCTAAAGAAGGAATGATTCTCACTGGTTGGTAACCACTCAAAAGTGTTGATTTGCAACTAAATATCACCTATGCATTAAATTTGGTGCTTCTTTTTGCTCACCAGGATGCACTGCATCTATGAACATTTATTTATGCAATTATGTAGCATTTACAGAATTTATCCAGATTCTTAACTTTGACATTTTTACTGTTTTAGAAAATGATGAATGATGTATGTCTTATTTACTAGTTTATTTATTTTTTACTTGTGATTTGTGACAAGCTTTATTTCAGCGGCCCCCAACACAGTGCCCGCAAGCGCCATGCCCGGGTCCTGGCCGGCGGCTGAGCATCCGCCGAAATGTCGCCGAAATTCGGCGACATTTCAGCAGTGACACCTCTCGATGACACTGCTTTCCACCGACAAGCAGTGTCATCGCCGAAATTCGGCGGCATTTCAGCAGATGCTCAACCGCCACCACGATCCTTCGTCTGGTGCCCGCCAGACGAAAAGGTTGGACCGCTGCTTTATTTGGATGAAAATTTAATTAAAATTCTCACTTTTTTGTTAAATATAACAAGCTTAAACATGCTAGAAACATGAAAAAAGTTTATTAAAACATGTTTTGCATTTCAAGCTAACTCATTTGATAAAGTTAGTAAATTAAACTGTAAAAAGCGACAAAGAGCCCTGTGGCACCTTACAGACTAACAGAAGTATTGGAGCATAAGCTTTTGTAGGTGAATACCCACTTCATCATGTGTCTGATGAAGTAGGTATTCAACCATGAAATCTTATGGCCCAATACTTCTGTTAGTCTATAAGGTGCCACAGGACTCTGTCACTTTTTACAGATCCAGACTGTAGCGGGGTGGTTACCCGCTCCTGCCCTGATGAGGTTAAAAAGCAGCCCCAGAGAGGGCTGCAGCTCTAAAAGTTGGGCTGATTGGGGAAGCACCCGAAGCTGGGCCACGCCCCAATCAGGCCACAGCTGGCCTGTATAAAAAGGCTGTAAGCCAGGCACCCAAACACTCCCTCTGCCTGTAGAGGGAGAAGGGTCTGGCTGCAGGGAGCTAGAGACAGGGTACCTGAGTGGAGCAGGGCTGGGGAAAGGCAGAGGAGCTGGGGAGCTCCAGCCTGGAAAGCCCCAGGCTACAGCCTAGCATAAGGCCAACAGATACGGGGGGTTGCAGAGGGAAGCCCAGGTGTAGGCAAAGACAGCAGGTCCAAAACCAACCTTGCCAGTGATGAGTAGGCTGATACTGCAGTCTGTCCCAGGGCATGGGGGCTAGACAATGACAGGCAGCAGCCTTATAATGAGGTGAGGCGAGAATAGTGGGTAAGGTTTCCCAGGGAGGGGAGACCCTGAGAGAAAGGGGTTACTGCCAGGGGGCAGCACCCCAGATAACAGGGCACTGGAGTCCAGGGAAGGACATGGGGGGCCAAGCGGTAGTGAATCACTGGCCTGTAGAGGGCACTTTGGGCTGGAAATCGAGATAATTCCCTGAGAGACCGGCAGGAAGCACTGCAGGGATGAGTTTGCACTCTTACACAGCTAACCTTCTGATACTAAATTAAACTGATTCCTTCTGGTCACTATGTCCTTCAACATTTTGGAACTAGTAGATTTCATCCTCTCATACCTAGTTTTCATTATAGATGGGAAGAAGAAAAGTAAGTTTTTCTGCTTTTTCAACTCCCAATTGTTTTCTTAGCCTGGTCATTGAACTGAACTAGTGGAATAAACTGAAGTGAAGAAATTATTCTCTCTCTAACTGCAGAAGAGGTTACTGCTGTCAAAATCTGGGTTAGCACTTCAACAAACTCTGGTTCCAGGTGCTTAGACAGTGATTTCTACCAGTTCAGTGACTTTCTTTAAAACTTGGCAGCAACTATGATCTACTTAACAATTTTTGTATTTAGTTTAAATTTTTTAATAGCTAAGGAGTTAAGGCCATAACATAGGTTGCCAATTTCAAATGATTATTTAAAAAATGAGAAATTTTATTAAATTTTAAAAATCTAATTTTTATGTTTTTAAATCAATTTTTATCTGCCCTGGCTCCTTATTAACTGCAAATGGAGCTGAAGATACTCAGCACTTGAGAAAAATCGAGCCCTTTCTAATTTCTAGATCCTTATTCTTCAGTGAGGTCCACCTGAGAAGACTCCTGCAAGAAGCACACTGCAGGATCAGCCCAGGTGTCATCACAAACATTTTCTTTTGGTTTTTTTCAAATCCTTCTCATTTGTGGTCAGATGTTGAGATTACATAAATATTAAACTTCACAAAACTAAGATGTATACATCTCATCTCTTTTTATAATATACTGAAGATATTTTCTTTCAAGGACTTTTCCAATTTCTAAGGTGCTTATCACTATGGTATCTCAGTGCTGCTCAACTTGTATTTCATTATGATCTTAAGTATTCCACATGCCTCAAGTACTAAACTGTACATTTTTATGCATCTACCATTTGATTGAAAGTCACAAATATACTGCATATTTAATATTTGTACAAAAATTACAATGGTTATTTTAGTAATCACTGTTTTCAGGTTCTGCATTTATTCAGCCAACAATTATTCTTTATATGATATACAGCATGCTTAAGCTACAATAATACATAGCATAAAACATGATGTCCCACAATGTATGTATTCATTTTAAATTTTAAAAAGCTGTTTAAATTCAACATAGTTCCAATTTATTATTGCTGTCAAGTATCCCCACAGAGAAGCTATGCAGTGAGCATCCAAATGCTTTCCAAATAAAATAGTATTGGTATCTCTTACAGAAACACAAATCTAAGCATTTTTCAATTGAATGGTTTGTCATCTTATTAATTATTATTATTTTTGCATATTAAGACAAAACGAAATCTTTCAGTGTCTGAACTTCCAGGTTAAATAGTCTTTCTAGTTGTTGGCTGCTGGCCTGAAGATACTAGACTTTCAAACCCATCTTATTCTGGCTGGTATAAAGATCAGGAAAATGAAGTCATCTTCTTTGCAATCATAATCCCTGACCCATACTGTTAGATACTTAGGAACATCAAAAGAAGCAAACTACCTTGTTTCAGCTCACAGCATGAATACATCAGGGAGCTGAATCACATGACTACTAGCCCAACCCAGTCAGGTGACTCAACAGCTAAGCTGATTTGGCAACTATAAAACTTTAATCAGTACAGCTTAATGCTATCACATTCCAGAACTAATGAACTGAGCTTTTGAATTTAATGGCAGACACCAGTAAGAAGATTATGAACAGGAATGCCATTTATGACAATGTAGTTTTATAATTATCTATCCTGTACATACACCAAGCAGAGAGAAATATTACTGAAAATAAACTGGACATACAGATTTAGAAAAAAAATGCATTGAAGTATTTTATTCAAATTTGGATCACTGCTGATGCTTTCATGCCATATGACGACCACAGAATGAAATGAATCCTTACTAATGCTTGGAAATTAGATATTTAAAATAATCCATCTGTAGTTCAAATCTGGCTCAGGTTGGTAATAGTCAAACATCATTAGCCTCTGATCGCTGTTAAGTGGCTTTTTAATTTTTACTTTAGATATTTAGCTGCCTATCCAAAGCTGTATGGGCATTACACTGGTTAAAAGGCAAATAATATTGGAATATGTTAAAAAAATAATGCAAGAATGGAACCCCTAAAAAAAAAATCCAACCCTCAGAACAGCCAACCACACACACACACAGTGATTGGCGCAAGGTAACTGGATCTGAGGTGTTCTACCTCCCAGATGTGTGTCCTAATCATCAGGCTATAGAGTCATTCTCTCTCCCCTCCTCTGGCCCAATGACGGTTCCACATAAACAGTCATTGGGACAGAGAGAGTGTGAGAATGACTCTGTAGTCCTGTGCTTAGGGCATCCACCTGGGAGGTGGGAGACCCACAGTCCAGTTCCCCTGCTCCAATCACTTTCATTATTTTCCCACAGCAGAATAGCTTCAACAGAAGAGACTGATTTTCCCATATCAGAATATCCCATAGCTCAGTGGTCAGCACACTGTTCTGAAAAGAGAAGACCCTGCCCCACTCGTTCAAATCCCTTCTTTTAGAGAAGAATAATTAAACCTGTGTCTCCCACATGAATGCTATAACCACTGCGCTAAAAATTACAGAGTGGGCTCCTCCTCCAGCTATTTTGTGTGCAGTGAGGCAAACATCTAACTCATTCCTGCAAGAAATGCTTTAGATGCCTAAGACACCTGACTCGAGGCAGCGAGTTCCTGTTCGTGAATCACTAAGCAGACAGGCGCCTCCTTGCAGTATGGACTTAGGCACCTATGTCCAAGAGAAGAGTGGGGCTTAGTACACACGCCTGTCATTGGCATCTCCCAGGGGCCAGCATAGGTGGCTCTCCAACATGCTTGGCTTTTCTGGATTGCATTCTCAGGCACCTCTCTCCCCCTATTCATTGTACAGGTAGCCAATAAGCCTAACTTGGCTTGTGGACTGAGCACTGTTCGTGTGATTTTCTAGCCACCTAAAAGACAAATGCTATGACTCTCAGTATTGGAACACCTATGTCCTTTCATGGATCGCACCCTGTGAGCCTGGATGCTGTAGCTTTTTATAAACTGAAAGTACTAATTACCCCGATGAAGAGAGCTGTAAGTTTTGAGTGTTACTCTATGGTAATGAACTACAACCAGAGGGGGAGTAGCATATGCTTTGACTTTCCCTGGGGTGCTCGACCCTGGCTCCACCCAGGTCCCACCCCTTCCCACCCTACTCCACATCTGCCCTACCTCTTCCTGCCCCCATTCCACCCCTTCCCCCGAGCATGCCCCACCCTCGCTCCTCCCACTCTCCCCCAACATCTCCTGCACAGCTAATCCATGGTGGGCAGGAGGCGCTGGGAGAGAGGGGGAGGCACTGATCAGAGGGGCCACCGGTGGGCAGCAGCACGAAGAGCTGATCAGTGGGACTTCCGGTGGGTGCTGAGAACCCCCAGTTTTTTTTCCCCATGGGTGCTACAGGGCTGGGGCACCCAAGGAGTCGGTGCCTATGCACAGTAGTACTGTGAAAATGCCAGATTTGATGGTGGTCTCTTTGATGCATTGCAGAAGGAAAAACTGAGGCAATAGTAGGGCCCAAAAATAGACCAGTAAGTCCTGCATCAGTAACCTTTTTGCCAGTTTCAGTAAAGACTGTAGGATTGAATGGACATGTGGAACTAACTTCTCACAACTAAGGAAACTTATGCTGCTGCCTAGAATACTTACCAAAAAAAAAATCAGGTCTTCAAACCTACCAAATTTTGTACCTTTTGCAAACAATACAGTCACTCATCGGAGTTTGAAAAAACAAATACTGTAAATTGCCAGCTACTTACTGAGCCAAAAAACTGTAATATGCGCTGGATAACCCTGAATATCTTTGCTAAGGTACAACTCTAACCAGGAGGCCTCAATATGAGTATCAAATCTTGCTCACTTTTTGTTTAGTTTTTTTGCCAACTATCCTTTTGTCAAAAATTAATATGCACACATAAAACCTAAAAGGAACAAACAATTGTGTTCAAAGAGTTATCTAATCTGCATAATTTAATCAAAGAAGTATTTGTTTATCAAACTCATTTTTTTACAAGAAATGTATCATATAATGAGATGACTCAAGGCACGCAAAAGCTACTGAAAAGGAGCCAAGTTCATCCCTGATATAAACCCACTGACTTCAATAGGCTTACATCAGGGATGAACTTGACTCAAATAAAATCACTCTGTATGAAGAAAAGGTCCATGTAGAAGTCAGATGTCTACTTTTTCTGGAGGGGCAGGCGGGGCCATGCCTCTATCTGTCCCACTTCTTACTGTTCTGATCCTACTAATAAGTGAAACAGAAATAAGCCTTCTAACAATCAGTGAAGAAGAGTTAACACGGAACACCACCAAGGACAGGGAGAATACAATACAACGGAAAGGGTCGAGAGTTTGCAGAAAAGAAGTTATCAGTGAGCATAGGAGGAGTGGAAGCCACTGGCATACAAGAGGAGGAGAAAAAAATTGAATAAAAGCTAAAAAAATGAAAACAAAAAAAGGACAACAACAGAGAAGAGACAAAGAAGAGAGAAGATGGTCAGTAAGTGGCAGTCTTCCTAAGGAACAGGGTTAGCCTGCTCAGGAAGCTGGGAGAGTGCTCAGTGTTCATAGCAATTATGGATGAGAAGGTGTTGACCAGCTAGCTATTGCGTACAAGATGTGATCCAAACAAAATATGTCTTAGTGCATATCTGCAAGATGACTTTGCTCATGTACCACATTGAAAACAGAGAGGCCTATATCTGAAACATTTAAGTATTTCCCATACTTAGTAGAGCATTTAAGGTACATGTCTCTGCTCTTCTGCTGTTAACTAACCCAGTACACAACACAGATCTGGTGGGGGGGAGGGTGAGTGAGCACAAAATTAAAAAGATTAGAAAATTCATTTAAACGTTTTGAGCAAATTGTAAAAACGGAAGGAAGCGCTCGATTTAGGTATCCAAGTTGGCTGCTGGGGTTCTCCTGTTGACTGAGGTCACATGACCTGTGTGTTTAAAAGAAAACTTAGCCAAAGATAATTGAGGCCACAGCTCATATTAAAAGTATAACCAGTCCATATTAAAAAGTATAACTGCATGCTAGCATAAGTTGTCTGTCATGCCTAGCGGCATCTATATTTGAACTCTTTTTCATATGAAGTTCTATAACTGTGTTAAGACCTTTGTACATTATAAATGTAACTGCCAGTGAACTGGTTATCTGGTTAAAATTTGTAGTTGCAAGAACATGATTAAGTCCCATCCACACTAAAAGTGTAAATGACTTTTTAACTGGTCGGGGGTGGGGGAGGAAGTTAGTGTTGTTATTAGGTCCTCCCCCATTCAGTTATATTTGTATGTAAAATAGTGTTATGATTAGTCTAACTCTGTTCTCTTTAACTGTCTTATACACACTAGCAATACAATGTCTTTATGAATCACCTGGAAAGAGTAGAGAATATTTTCAGAAGAGACAGTTATTCAGGTTAATCAAGACCAGAGAAGAGTGAGAATTTCAGGATGACCTCCCCAAACTAGGCAAATAGGCAACATAGCAGATGAATTCACTAGTGACAAATACAAACGAATTCACAATTTAATAATTGAGCTATTAAAGTTGGGTTCTATTAACTATATCAGCTCAAGAAAAAGATTAGGACTTAGTATGTAGCAGTGGTCAAGAAGTCAAACAAATTACTATGATGTATAAAGTGGGATGGAAAATAATACAGAAAATATAATGAAATTATATAAATCATTGGCACGTCCTTGCCTGGAATTCTGTTTTCCGTTCTGCTCACCTCATCACAAAGAACATAGCAGAAACAGATGGGGTTCAGTAAACTATTACGGGCATAGAATAACTGTCATATGGAGTGATTGAAACGAATGGTATTATTTACCTTAAGGAAGACTTGAGTAATGATGATACAAATATAGCGTAGATAAATAACCATTTTTTTTATTGTAAATACAGGGTTTTTTTTTAAATGACTTTAAAATTCAATTTGAAATTATGATAACCTATGCTAAGGCCTTAACTTCTTATAATCAATTAAAATAATAGAAATTAAAACAAAACATTAAATAGTACATGTTTGCTGACAAGTTTTAAAAATATTCAGACTACTGAACTGGTGCAGTCACTGGCTAAGCATCTGAAATCAGAGTCTGTTGAAGTACGAGACTATCTTTTGACAGAAGTAGCCTCTTCTCTAGTTAGAGAATATTTTCTTCATTTTAGTTTATTCAACACTAAGAAATCAATTGGGAGTTGAAAAAGCAAGAAAGCTTGATTTCTTCTTCCAATCTATGAAAAAAAGTAGGAGAGAGTGGATGAGATCTTCTATGTTGAAAATCTTGAAGGACATAGTGACCAATGACAATCAGTTAATGTTTTGAAAAACTTTTTTGTTGTGTATCCGTAACATTTAAATTAAACAATTAAAATGCTGGTTTTCCATCCAAATACAGCTGGTCACTAATCACAAGTAAAAAATTAATCATCTAGTACGGGGTCCTCAATGCAGTGCTGGCGGGCGCCTTGGCACCCACATACTGGCTGGCGGATGAGCATCTGCTGAAATGCTGCTGACAAGCTGTGTCATCACCGAAATACCGCTGATTTTCGGCGGTGTTTCGGTGGCAACGCCTCTGGATGACGCAGCTTGTCGGCGGCATTTTGGCGGATGCTCGTCTGCCACCACGGTCCTCCGTGGCTCATCTGGCGACCGCCATACAAAAAGAGTTGGGGACCACTGATCTAGTAAATAAGAATTACATCCATTCACCATTTTCTAACATGGTAAAAAAATGTAAAAATTAAGACTCTGAATGTGAGTTAAGCTATATAATTGACTATATAAATGCATGTACATTAGTGTATTTTTCCTGTTTAGCAAAACAAAACAAAAAATGCCACCACTAAATTTAATATGAAGTCTATATTTAGCTGCAAATTAATATGTTAATGGTTAACTAACAAGAACCAACCTTTCTGTAGGAAAACAACTAAAATATAATAAATGCAAAACAAAATTAAAATTGACTATTTAAATCAAGGTTTCCTGCTTGCCAATTTAAATCACGATGATTATTAGTGATTTAAATTGTCTCAATTTAAATCAATCCACTTTATTTTATTTTATATATATATAGTGGATTGATTTAAATTGAGACACACACACAAAAATATTAATGGCACTGAAAAGGTAGATCAGAAGCTTCTGTTCACTCGATCTCATAATAAAAGGGGAGGGTAAAAAGAGGGAAGATTGAAAACTCATGTAGCACAAAATCAAGATGTTGAGAACAAAATTAATGAAGGAATAAAAAGACATGAAGAGAAGAAATTCTTTAATTGGCTGTACATCAATTCTAGGAGCCTGGATAATAAACAAGCGGAATGGGTACTGCTCATTTATTATCATAAATTAGATCTATAACTGAAATCCGGTGGGATGATCTGCATGACTGGAATGTTAAAAATCAATGGTTATATCCTATTTAGGAAGGATTGAGTAGGCTAAAGGGGAGGAGGAGTGGTTTATGTTAAAAATGACATTGCATGTTTACAAGTTACTGGTAACGTAGAAGGAAATGATCTGAATGCCTATGGATAAATGTTTTAACAAAGAAAGCACAAAGTGGCGTATTAGTTTATGTCCGCTACAAACCACCAAATCATATTTGGGAACAGAATGCCTGGCTCCTTATGCATCTAATTATAATATGAAGCAGAAAAAAATCTGTGTGATTATGGGCGACTTTTATTTGAGTGGCATAAGGCCTCATGGTGCCAGTAATAAAACATCCTTGGAATCTCTAATTATAAATCAAAAAATGCTGCACCCAACATGGGAGAATTTGATATTAGACCTTGTCTTGACGGATAAAGAGGAATTGATCACAGAACTAAAAATTAATGTTTGTTTAGGTACAAGTAATCATGACTTAATCACATTTATAATGTGCCAACAGAATAAAGTCCAGACCAGTAATACATATACTTGGTACTTTAAAAGGGCCAATTTCACAAAGCTGAAAACAATTATGAGCCAAATCAGCTGAAAGGAAGAATTTAATCAGAAAAATGTGAATGATAATTGTGAATTGTTTAAGAACACTTTATTAGAAGCCCAAAAAGCCACAAGCACAAAATCGAGGAAGAAGGCCACATTGGTTAAAAAATCAACCTGGTTTAGAGGGGAAGTGAAGGGAGCTATAAAATATATAACAAATGAAAGAAAAGGGAAGCTGATAGTAATGAACATAAATCAAAAGTTAGGAAATATAGAATATTGGTAAGGGAAGCTAAGAGATACAAAGATAAATCTATGAACAACAGAGTTAAGAACAATAAGGCATTTTTAAAAGTATATCAGGAACAAAAAGAATCTTGACAATAATATTGGTCCATTAGTAGCTGGAGATGGTAAAATTATCAGTAATAATGCAGAAGAGTCAGAATGATTCAATAAATATTTCTGTTCTGTATTTGGGGAAAAAAAACAGATGATGTAGTCAAATCGTATGATAACACTCTTTCCTTTCTACTAGTATCTCGGGAGGATGTTAAACAGCAGCTAATAAAGTTAGATATTTTAACATCAGCAAGTCTGGATAACTTGTATCCAAGAGTTTTAAAGAGCCCGCTGAGGAGCTTTATGGACAATTAATGTAGATTTTAATTAAGTCTTGGAACACTGGGAAAGTTCCAGAAGACTGTAAGAAAGCTCATGTTGGACCAATATTTAAAGAGAGAAAACAGGATGACCTGGGGAATTATAGGCCTGTCAGTCTGACATCGATCTGGGTAAGATAATGGAGCAATGAATATAGAACTCGATTAATAAAGAATTTAAGGAGAGTAATATAATAGATATGGATTTATGGAAAATAAATGCTGTCAAACTAACTTGTTATCTTTTTTTAATGAGATTCCATGTTTGGTTGATAAAGATAATAGTGTTGCTGTAATATACTTTGACTTCAATAAGGCATTTGAGTTGGCACCACACAACATTTTGATTAAAAAAACTAGTATAATTAATATGGCACACATTAAATGGATTAAAAGCTGGCTAACTGATAGGTCTCCAAACGTAATTCTAAATGAGGAATCATCATCAGATGAATATTTTTCTAATGGGATCCCACAGGGTTTGGTTCTTCGCCCTACACTACTTAACATTTTTATCAAGAACCCGGAAGAAAAAACATAAAATCATCACTGACAAAGTTTGCAGATGACACAAAAATCGGGGGAGTAGTAAATAAGGAAAAGGACCAGTCACTGGTTCAGAATGATCTGGACCTCTTAATAAACTGAGCACAAGAAAACAATATGCATATTAATATGCCTAAATGTAAATGTAAACATCTAGAAACAAAGAATGTAGGCCATGCTTACGCAGCGGGGGACTCTATCCTGGGAAGCAGTAATTCTGGAAAAAGATTTGGGGGTCATGGTCAATAATCAGGTGAACATGAGCTCCTAGGGCAATGCTGTGACCAAAATGGCTAATGCAGTCCTTGCATGTATAAGCAAGGGAATCTTGAGTATGAGTAGAGAGGTTATTTTACCTCTGTAGTTGGCACTGGTGCAAGCGCTGGTGGAATACTGTGTCCAGTTCTGTCATCCACAAGTCAAGGTGTTGTTGATGAACTGCAGCAGGTTCAAAGAAGAGCTATAAGAATGATTAAAGGATTAGAAAACATGCTTTACAAAGAGAAGGTTAAGGAGTGATTTTATTACAGTCTGAGTACCCTCATGGGGCACAAATACTGAATAATGAGCTCTTCAGTCCAGCAGAGAAAGGTGTAATACAGTCCAATAGTTAGAAGTTGAAGTTAGACAAATTGAGACCAGAAATAAGGTGTAAATTTTTAGCAGTGAAGGTTATTAGCCATTGGAACAATTTACCAAAGGTCAAGGTGGATTCTCCATCATGTGCAGTTTTTAAATCAAGACTTGATTTTTCCTAAACGATATACTCTAGGAATTTTTTCAGGCAAGTTCTATGGCATGTTTTATATAGGAAGTCAGATTAGATTATCACAATAGTTCCTTCTGGCCTGGAATCTATTAATAATACAAGAACAAAAGGCAAATTCAGTGAAAAGTTGCAAATTCAAAACTAATAAAATGAAACACTTTTTCACACAATGCACAATTAGCCTGTGGAACTCATTGTCACAGTGTATCTTTGGGTTCAAGATTTTAGGATTCAAAAGGGTTTAGACATATATATGACTAACAAGAACCTCCAGAGTAAATATTTTAAAAAAATCATTAATTTCAGGAGGGATATAAAGCCTAATATAACAGAGCTTAAACCAACCTCTAAATATTGGGGAGAAGGAAACTTTTAGGAGGTATTTTACCCCATAAATACCTGCTGTGGACTTCTTGCTCTTGTTCTGAAATATCTAGTGCTAGAAATTGTCAAAGACAAGATATTAGACTTGATGGACGACTGATCTGATTCAATATGGCAATTGCTACGTTCTCAAAAATCAGTGTCGGAATACATATGCATGTAAACATGGCAAATAATGTGCTAACATAGGATTAAACTTGTAATGTGGATGAAACTTTAATACAAAAAGAGCAAACATAGATAGAATGTAGTTTAAGTGCAAAAAGAAATCTACTATTCCTTGGGTAGGAGAATATAGGGCCCAAATGCATAGTCACTTTTTCAACAAGTGAGACATTATTTTTGTACTATAAACCACAAACGTTCTTCCAATTGAGAAGAAATACCATAGGCTTTATAATTGTTATGTCACAGGTTTCTCAGTATCGCATCAGTTATATATCTTGTTGTTTAAAAAAAGTTTCAAAATGTTATAAGTATAACTTGTACACAAAGTCTTTACTAGAAACTCTTCCATCTTTTAAATGCAATTTCTTAAAATAAAATAAATGCCTGGCTATATTTTAATTTTAGCAGCATATTCCTGAGTATAGGACCATCCCTGCAGTCCGTATTCAGACTCATTTCCAAATGGCTTCTGGATCAATCCCTATATAATTAAAGATCTGAACTGATAAATTATAAACTATTTTTCGTGTTGGTCTTGACCTTAAATACACAGTATGAAACAAAACAGCAAAATGTAAACACTAAGAATAATCAGACTTTGCCAGTGACTAAACTTTACTTCTTGATGTTTACCTAGAATATTTATTTTAAAATCTGTATAGGGAGAGCTTCTTAGCTAAGGCCTCTGAAAGGAGTTCTCTCAGAAGAAGTCAGTGGCAAAATACATTTACTTTTTAATACATGTCCCATTCTATTAATCTGGTCAGTCTAGAGTACTCTGAAGACAATGGAACCTGTTCTGTTACTTCTATAAAATTACAACACAATACATTTTATATATATGTTTTTTAGTTAAAAACGATATAATCTCACTAAAGCAAAGTATTTATAATCTATATAAAAGGAAGGATGTTGCAATGATTAGGGTGTTAGCCTACACAGTTCCCTGTTGTGCCACAGATGTCCTGTGTGATCTTAGGCTCTCATTTAGTCTCTCTGTGCCTCAGTTCCCCTTCTGTAAATAGGGATAACAGTACTTCCCTACCTCACAAAAATGTTGTGAGGATAAAGATGTTAAAAGTACTCAGATACTACCATAACGAGGGCCAGAGATATATTTGGGATATATGGGCCAAAAATAGCTAAAATTATGATTTTAGTGAGTCTTGTTTGAAGATAGGTTTAACAAGCCTTAATGACCTCTCACACTTGCTGGGAATTTATCTTTTAGAATGTTGAGCTCCGAAGATGAACAATTTTTTGGTATAATTAATGAAGACTAATGTTCACTGGCCTAAATATCAATTCTGAAAACCAGGAAAAACAACAACTATAATCCATGAATGTTTAGCCACTTATTCCTTCAATAATTTGAGATGGATCTTCCCATACAAAACAAAAAGTTATAGCAGATGTTGTAAACAGAATTTTATAATCACTCACTTGTTACAGTGCTCTGTGATGACAAGCACACTATAAATGGACTTGTAAAACATAAATACCATTTTTGCTCCTTTCCATATACTTTGCTACACCAATTTGATCTGCAAAGTGCTTAGTACTCCAACCTTGATCCAGCAAAGCACTTAAGCATCTGCCTAATTTTAAGCAAATGAGTGATTTCACTGACTTTAATAAAGTCAATGGGCCCAGTCACATGCATAAAGTTAAGCCTGTATGAAAGTGTTAATGGGATCATAGGCTTAGTAATCAGTGATATAGGCAACATTAAAAGCGTTCACAGGCACAGACACATCAGAATTAGCAGAGACTCCATGAGATACAATGAAAGTAAATCACCCCACAGAAAACTCTGTCAGAACAACATGGCCCAAAAGCCTCCTCACAAAGACACCCAATTAGGAACAATACACTTAGGGACATGCTTCACTTTGAGCATGTAAATAGTCCCATTGAAGTCAAAGCTCTTAGAAAAATATGCCTTGATTTAGTTGGTCTTATCAGTCTACATTGAAAATAAATAGGAGACTCCTGAGTGCACACAAGCTCCTTATACAATAGTTCAGAAGACAGTCATTGTGTCTTTATAAACAATATTTTTCTTACATAGGTCCAATCTATACTGGACAAGAAAAACGTTAGCACCTTTCTCGTGAACCATGTTTAAATATGACTTGCAACATGGTTTCCATGACCACTACAGAAGGGGCCTTAGTGTTGACCTCTTGTGTCTAGATCAGTGGTTTTCAACCATTTTTTATTTACGGGCCCTTAAAAAATTTCAAATGGAGGCATGGGACCACTTTGGAAATCTTAAGACATAGTATGCAGACCCCAGGTTGAAAACTACTGGATGAAGCTGTAAATTACATTGCTTTTGTTTCTTTCGAACAAGATTATTTTAAGTTAGAAAACAATTTGTTTTCATAAGGTAATTTTGTGTGGTCAATATTTTCAGTTACGGCTACTTGAAAATAAATTATTTTAAAATATTGGGTATGTGTTTCAAATTCTAGCTACATCTATTGCCTTAAGAACAGTTCTTGAAAGTTTAACATGTTAAGAACGTTCTGGAATATTGTATTAATGTTAAAAGTCCAGTTCTTATGCTAAAGATGTAGTTCATGCTGTTTATAATTTTGTTAACTAGTGTAAATCTCTTGTTCAGATTTACAATATGAATTATTGCCCTCTCTCTTCAATGGACAACTCCTCAAACTAAACCACAACATTTACTTTAAGTAAAATGAAGCACTGTGAAATACCTGCTTGATTCTCAGGCAACTACCCCTTTATCGTGCTCTGTATCTGTCCACTCCATAGCATGCCTAGGAAGGGGAAGGGGATAGTCTATTACTCACAATTTTCTTCCCCTCAATTGTAACTTAAAACATAGTACATTATTCATTCCAAGTAAGGGTTTACAAATCAGTACAGAAAATAAATTGATTTAAAAGTGCTATATCAAGCAAAATTATGTTTATCCCTAGTTTCAAATGACAGCACAAGCATTGTAAATGTGTTTGTGGTTATTTATGCCAAAGACCTGCACTTGGACTTCTGATGGAGTACGATTAACTACCATTCTCTATTTATTACTCATTTCCTCCTCATCTTTTTCTTTTAAGTCATCTTAACAAATATAGTTGGATACTTCAATGTGTCTAGAATCAAAACAACTTGAATGTGTCTGCTCAGAAACAATTGCTCATTCACCTTCAGATGAATCTGTTCCAAACAAAGGTTGTATTTACACTGGCAACTTTCTGTGCAGTAAAATAGCTTTCCGTGGTGTAACTCCTGAGGTGTACACACTGCCAAGGCTCTTAGTGCACAGAAACTGTGCGGTTGCAGTGCTGTAAAAAAAACACCACCACCACGAGAGGTGTACAGCTGTCTGAGCTGGGGCTACAGTGCCACAGTGCCAGTGTACACACTCTGGTCGATTACAGTGCTGAGATTGGCCTCCAGGAAGTGTTCACAATGCCTGTTCGCGCCTCTCTGGACATCGGTTTGAACTCAACTGCCCTGCCCTCAGGTGAGCAACCGTGAACCCCACCCCTTAAAGTCCCCTTCCTGCTTGCTCGGTGACGCGTGCAGTGGCCTCAGCGCATCTTTTCAGGTAAGCATGCCTGCTCCATCCACTAAGCTATCCCCTGCTTGGAGCAATGCTGAGCTGCTGGCCCTCATCAGCATTTGAGAAGAGGAGACTGTCCAATCCCAAATGCACTCCAGCCATAGGAATTATGCATCATGAAATCTGTCCGTAGGCATCATGACAGAAAGGGGCCATGACCGGGATACACTGCAGGGTCAAAGTGAAGGAGCTGTAGAATGCCTACCACAAAATGCGGGAGGCAAACCGTCGCTCCAGTGCTGCGCCCATGAGCTGCCAGTTCTACAAGGAGATGGATGCAATACTCGGCGGCGACCCGACCTACACTGTGAAGGCCCCTGTGGATACTTCGGTGGTTTGCATGCGAGTCTAGAGTGGACCGAGCCAGGTGGAGGAAATCTTGGACAAGGATGTGGAGGGGGGAAGGGGTACCCAGAGGCAGTGGACAACTCGGAGGTCAGAGATGCATGCAGCCAGGAGCTCTTCTCTACCTTGGAGGAGGTTAGCCAGTCACAACTGTCAGAGTTTGGCAAAGCGCAAACAGGAGAGGAGGCCCCTGGTAAGTGGCTTTGATTTTGAGAATCGCTGAAGCGAGTTGTTGGGGGCAGGAGGGTTGCAGAAAGCAGGCATGTGTCTGTATGATGCGCGTACTACAACATGCCTAGTCTGAGTGGTGGAAAAGGGTGTTGATCGACTCCCTCACTTCACAGGAATCTGCCTCAGAGATCTCCAAGAAACTCTCATGGAGTTACTGGGCAATCCGCTGCCACAGGTTCTTTGTCGGAGCTGCTTTGTTTCTTGCCCCATTAAGGATAACTTTCCTGTGCCGCTCTGCCGTCATGGAGGGAAAAGACCATTGCTGCACACAAGTGAGCTGCATAAGGGCCAGGGCGGAAGCCACAGTCTTGGAGAAGACCCTCCCTTGATTCCCTGCTCACCCTCAGCAGTGAGATAGCTTCCATAATTAACACAGCCTATGGAAAATGTGGGATAGTAATGATTATAAGGCCCGCCCCCCCCATAGTGCTGGCTCTCCCCAAGAGTCACATGCCCAGTGTACAGTACGGTCCTGGAACACTGATTTCCTCTTCCCCTGTGGTTACGCACCATTTTGGGGGTCTTGTGGCTCATGCGTGCTTGCCTGGGGTCAGCCAGTTAGTGACAGGTATGGGAAATAGTGGCTGTGTTTTAAATCACTGAATCAGTGGTCTCTGTGTTGCAAACAATACTGCTTCTGTAAAATGCTGCATTTTGGCTTCATAGAGATGACCTTGGAAGCCCAACCTCCCTCTTTGTTATTGCCGGCTGAACAGCTGCGCAGAATTAGAAAGCAGCCACGAAGAACTAAAGAGGACTTTCTACATGATGTCATGATGCACTCCACGGCCGAAAAACAAGAATTGAATGAGTGGCAGGACAGCCAGGAGAGGGACCAAAAGGAGAACGTGGCACATAAGAATGAAGCCATAGAGCAGCTCTTAAAAGTTATAGAGTCCCAGTCGGACACGCACCAGGTGCTACTAGCATTACAAACTGAGCCACTCCGTGCCTGCTCTCCCCTGCAGCTGCTATCACAACACTCTTTCCCATGCGTCCCCCCAGACACTGCCGACACACTCTTATCAACCTCCTGGCTCCAGTATGTACCCACTGCATTCAAAACCTGTCCCTCTACAGTTTACATCTGCTGAAGTACAATACCTGCTACACTGTATTCCAAAGGACAAGGTTGCATATGATACCTGGACATACACAAATCTTTAACTATCCTGGGACCCCACCTCCTCTTGGGACCCTCCCTTCCCCAAATCCCCCACAGTGCGGATGTGTTTTTTTGTTTGTCTCTCTCCTCCAGTTGTTTTTTAAATAAAAGAATTGTTTTGTTTTGAAAGCAATCTTTATTCCATTAATTGAAAGCAAACAGAGCCCTGCAAAGCAACAGGCAATTTTCTTAAACCTTCACAGTGCATCGTCTGCACCAATCACGATCACCTCCTAGAATTATAAGCACTGCAGTCCCGAGCATAGCAACTAATATTAGTGGATTTCAGCTTCAATTTGTTGCCTCGAGGTATCCCTGATCTTTATGGCCCTGCGCTGCACCCCTCTAATAGCCTTGGTCTCTGGCTGTTCAAATTCAGCCTCCAGGCGCTGAGCCTTAGCAGTCCAGCCCTGTGTGAAACTTTCACCCTTCCCTTCACAAATATTATGAAGCATACAGCACATGGCTATAAGCATAGGAATATTGTCATTGGCCAGGTCCAGCCTCCCATATAGGCAGAGCCAGTGGGCCTTTAAATGGCCAAAGGCACACAACACTCATTCTGCGCTTACTCAGCCTGCTGTTGAATCACTCCTTGCTGCTGTAAAGGTGCCCCGTGTATGGCTTCCTAAGCCATGGCATTAAGGGGAAGGCAGGGTCTCCCAGGATCACAATGGGCATTTCAAGTTCCCCTATGATGATGTTCACATCAGATCAGTGTTCCGAAAGATGGGTGCGTCATGCACCTTTTCAGAGCAGCCTGAATTAATGTACATGAAATACCCAGGGTGATCCACAAGTGCCTGGAGAACCATAGAGAAATACCCCCTCTGATTAATGTTCTCAGTGGCTAGGTGGTCTGGTGCTAGAATTGGAATATGCGTGACATCTATCGCCCCTCCGCAGATAGGGAAGCCCATTTGTGCAAAGCCATCCATAGTGTCACGCACATTGCCCGGAGTCATGGTCTTTCATAACAGTCGACCTTCCCACTCTGAACTGGTTAGCAACCGACTGGTAGCAGTCTGGAGTAGCCAGCTTCGACAGTGCAATCACCATGCGCTTCTCCAACAACACGGCAGCTCTCATTCTCGTGTTCTTGCACCGCAGGCATGGGGCGAGTTCATCACACAGTGCCATGAATGTGGCTTTCCTCATCCGAAAGGTCTACAGCAACTGCTCGTCATCGCAGAAGCGCATGATGATGTGATCCCACCACTCAGTTGCTTGTTTCCCGAGCCCAAAAGTGGTGTTCCACTGTGGTCAGCATCCCCATGAATGCCACAAACAATCTCACGTTGTAGCTACTACAAGTGGCAAGATCAATGTCAAACTCCTCTTGCCTTTGTAGTTTAAGGAACAACTCAACTGCCACTTGTGAAGTGTTAGCGAGAGCAAGCAGCATATTGGCCAACAGTGCAGGATCCAGTCCTGCAGACTGAAGAGGCAGAGCATGCAGTACACAAACTGTTGAAAGATGTCACCAAATGCAGACAGAAGCAAAGGGGTTGCTGGGATGCAAAGCAATGCATTACGGGGCATTGGGACAGGATCCAGGATGCCCCGTGACCCACTCCACCTTCCCACAACTTTTAGCGGCAGAAGAGGAAGAGCTGCTCTGTGGAATAGCTGCCCAAAGTACACCACTCTGAATACTGCTGCAAGTGTGAACACGCTATTCTGCAGGGATATGACAGTATGAACACACAACAGTGGTTCCCCTTCAGCATTCTCTGAGTGGTGCTGTAACTCTGCCAGTGTTGACATACCCCCCTGAAAAATCATCACAACCATTTTTGCTCTTTCATCATCACACAACCAAGTGCTATATTTGGCATGTTGACATCAGTAGGGCCAAAGGACACAGAGCCCAACAAAGCAAAGTGCTGAGGATCCTCATTCAGACTGACTTCAGTGGATGCTGAGAGCGCTTAGTATTTCACATGAGGTACTCTGCACATTTCAGGAAAGGACCCACAGCCCAAAAATGCTTGCCAAGTCTGAGTTCCAAAATGTAAAGAGTTCCAAATCATTGTCTAGTCTCTAATTTTAAGCTGTTATTTCTGGAGAGAAGAGTGAATAGGGCCAGCAACGTGAAAAAAATAGAATTAACAATAAGAAAAGAAAAGCAGCTGTACTTTCCTAGTGCTGGAGGAGACAATGTTTTTAAAATATAAACTATCCTGTAACATTCTCATTGCAGTGGAAATAGCAAAACCAATTTTTTTCTCATGAATGATATCATCTGAAAGTAATATGTCTTTTACTTAAAGCCAAGCAGTGAAATGTCAGGTCTAGTTAACAACTGGAGAGTATGGGTGCCTTAGGATGAGGAGTATAGTTACTTGGACAGGTAATGGTGGTGCTTAGTTTGAGTTCTGCTCTCTGAGAAGTAGCAATTTCTCAACAAGATATTCCCTTTGATTTAACGGTGAACTACAAAGCAACTATTTTTAAATCGTTTAAGATCCCAAAATATTAATAGATTATAAGTCACAAATTGAAGAGCCTACATGGTTCCTACAAGAGTTGGTATTTCAAATATTTAAATATGTGGAATATAATTTGGAAGGAAAGTGAAGGAGGCACTGATTTCAAATACTATGTTTTAAAAACCTAAACAAATTTGAAATTTTAAGACTGAGCCTCATTCATCATTTTTTTACATTAGTTTAACATCAGCGACTCCACTGAAATTAATGGACTTGTAAAACTAAGAACAGGGTATGAATCAATCTCTGCATTTATTCTGTTCGGCAGGTGTGCCAATCCCAGACATTCACAAATTACAAGTCTCCCCTCCACCCATCCCCCAAAAAATCACGAGACTGGCTAAGTAAACATGTTTTAAATAAAAGTCACATTATTTATTGCCTGCCTTTTGATTTTTTGTTTAAGCTGCCTTTAGGGGAAAGCCACCAAATCCCAATTTGTGTGTAACTGTCTCAGAGTCAACATTCAGACTTAAACACACACACAAAAGTGCAGCCTTCTTGTTCATTGATCACAGGGAACTTATCCTCTCCTGTCCCCGGGGACACACAAATACTATCCCCAGCTCTCCTTTGGGCCAGTCTTTAAATCAAATCACCACCCGGTGAAGGCTTCCTTCAGAAAGCACATGAGCTAAAATATACTCAGTAAAATTTAGAACATTTTTTATATATAAGCTCAGAAGCCACATGGAGATACCAAACTCAGGTATTTCATGGATTTTCCACATTCTTGAATTTGTATTACTGAGAGTCAGGTCACAGGCTAAATAGAAAGTAACGTATACACTACTTAAAGACTCGAAATAAAAACATGCTGTATTGTTAGCCACTAGTTCAATTATAGCAAAAACCAGTGAAATATGGGACCTACACTTCTCATACTAAGACGTTTTCACTTTAGCTCTAATCTTGCCATGAGCTTTATACAGGGGTCCCCCAAACTGGATGTAACTTCAAGAGAGGGGATTTTAAATAGCACCATTCATCAGAGAATCTCAAAGTGTTTAATAGAAATGAAGGGAGACTGCCTACTTAATTATCACACTTCTGATTAAATGTCCTTACCTTATGTTGGAAGTAACATTTAATATTATTAAAAGCAAGCTTTTATTTTGTGCATTTACTACCCTGTCATGTAGTTTCCTGTTTATGTTTTTTTTATACAGAAACGAGAGGAGAAAAACAGCTTATAACTGTGAAAGCACTAAGATTTGCCACGTAATTTAAGAGGACCTGTTATACTTAACATTTTAACATTCATTTTTAAGTCGTTGTTGGCCCCTCACATAATGAAGTCTTAGGACGCAACCCTACACTGGCACCACATGGACGGACCATCTCTAAAGGCAACGTGGTTCCACGCAGACACAGGGATCGGCTGGCTCGGAACCGTGGTCAAGGTCACCAGTCAGTGGGTCAGGATCAGACTCCTGATCTCCAAGAGCCCTGGGCTGGTGCCAACCTTCCCCTCGCGCTACAGATGCCCCACGTCTCACGAGTCCTGGGTTCCCTCTGAGCCGGCCGGCAGGACACTGCGGCAGAGCAGCGTGCAGGGGCTGAGAGAACAGCGCCTTCTTCGCCCCTCCTGACGCCCGGGGTCCGTGGGGAACCGCCAGCTCAGGACACTGCGCCGTGACACGCACCCCTAAATCCTCCTGGTCGGGGACGACACTGGCCCAGGGGTGTCAGGGAAAGACCCCCGTAATCTCACACCCAGGGTGGGGAGCCTCCCTCGATTCCTGGGCGCCTGTTTCAGCCGGCGGAGCGGCCGGATAATGGGCAAGACGCAGCCTCGCCCGCTCCAGTACCTACCTGCCTGCCTGACTCGCGGCTTCAGGATCTTCCCCTCCCCCACGTCAGAGCTACAACGCCTGCCAACAACACTCCTTGCTATTGGCTGGCGGGGATCCCAAGCCACCTCCCCATAGGTCGAAGCGGGCGGAGGGGGAAGGGGGCTCCTCTTTCCCGGCGTCCCTTTTCTCCTGTCAACCGGGAGGAAGCTAAGATGGCGGCCTTGGCGACGGGCGGGGGGATGCCGAGTGACGGGGCTACCAGTTTCCAGCGGAAAGTTCCTGCTAGTAGCCGCCTGGCCACTATTGCGGGCACCCGGCCCTCGGTGCGCCACGGGCAACTGCTGCTCTCCAGTGGGCTCCCCTCCCTGGACTGTGTGCTAGGTTGGTGCAGAGCCGGGACCGGCCTCGCAGCGCAGGATACTGGCTGACTATCCCCTATCCCCACCTCCTTCTGCTGGCTGCCCCTTTCCTCCTATTCCTTGTCTGCTCCTCTTCCCTTCCTTAAACCTGCAGCTACCTCAGTGCCGCCTCCCCATTTGTGGTTGTGGGAGACGCTTTCTGCCAGTCTGACCCTGCCGAAAGCCACGACTCGGGGAAGGGGAGTGTGAGGCTTCTCACCTGACACTCATTCTCGAGATTCCTTATTTTTGCTGGATGTGGGGGAGATGCGCGAACCTGCTTTGTGGGGTCAGACGACTGCACTGAGCAGTTTTGGGCTTCGTATACCCCCCCCTCCCCTGGAGTGAAAGGATTTGATGTGCCTGTTTTTTTCCCAGTGAGACACTTGCTGTCTCACTCATCATTTATTTCAAATCTTTATTCGTTCAAATTGTTACAGAAGGGGTGGCTTACTGGACTAAGCCTCAAATTATAAAATAATGCCAAATACTTCGCTAGTGTAGCTGCCTTCTGTTAGACCTTGGAAGCATTTTGGACATGAACTTGGAACTGTGGGTTTGAAGCCCAGGGTCGTAGCTCAGATCTTATCTAAATTAGGGACTTGCTTTATTTTCAGCCATTGATGGCTAGCCAGGGGTATAGCTGCAGTTCTGTAACATTGTAGAAAAGCACTAGGTAAGAACTAAGTATATTTAATGTATTTATTTGTGTAAATTAGTTAAACTGCTATACTGTGTGGTTTGCACCAGCACAATTCACACAGATTTCAAATGGGCAAGTTCCACCATTGAAAATAGTGGCTTTGCCTGTCTATGCTAGGCTAGGGGCTTGCACTGGTGCAGCTATCCTAATGACTATCAATGGCTGTTTAGGTAGATCCTCAGTATAAGCAAGTTTTTAAGTTTCAGGTGTCACAGGTATGACTCAGCCCTTTCATCCTTGGAGACAGATATCTGTAGTGCTAGCATTTTGCTATGTTTGGGCATATACAGGTGAGGTAACAAATGATAAGATGGTATTTGCTCTGTGGAAATGATTCTTCTGCCTTGGTGTCCTAAATCTCTCTTCTGCATCCTTTTCCTCTCCTGTGCTGTACATCATGTAGAGAGGAAGGAGGGAACCCTTCTGCTATTTTATCAGAAATGTTGATCCATATTAGGGAGAGAGAAACATCCTTCTTCAGGGAGACACATAGCTGAATTTCATTACTACTGTATAATTTGTAAAGCACTTTGAGAAGAAAAGTACAATATAAATGTAAGATAACTAAACTGACCATCTTGATTCTTGTGCATGTTCTATTTTATAAAGTTGAGTTTGAAATGCCCAGCATGGTACAGCAAACATGGAGAGTAACCCATGGGATCAATCTTCTGAGCCACTATCTTCTTGTTTACATAATGATTAGCTCTATATTTGATAAGGTGAATTGGGGAAACTTCTTCCTACATACTCTGTACCCCATCTAAGCTATCCCCTGTTTTTAAGCATTCAGTAACTTCCCAGCCTCTAGAAAAAATATTTATTTCAAGAGAGAAAATGAGAACTTAGTGAGATTTTAATATTAGCTGAACCACATGAAAGCCCTTCATCACCAGAAGTAGCAACTTTTGAAACTACTTTTTGAAGAAATCCAACCCATGGGTGACTGGCAGGTTTGCAAAATTTGGATTCCTTGCACTGAACCTTCCCTAACCTCCTGGCCTCAAGGAAGTATTTCTCTTGGCTTCCTCTATATAGCTTTCAGCTGTATATATGTGATCACTTGCTAAATTGATTACAACATGCATGAAGACCTCTGTATAGATTTTCTCCCTATTGCCTACTAACAATTTCACAGATAAATAAGTGACAGTGTAGCATATTGTCTTTCATTGTTACTGGGACTTATAGTGTTTTTGTTTTTAAAACTTCTTGTGAAGGTTTGCATAATAGAATGTTCTTCATCTTTATTTTGCAGAAGATATTTACAATAACACCATGCACAAACTTCCTTCGTTCACAGTTGGGTTTCAAGGAAGTGTTTTGTAAGCTCCCTACCCCAAAGAACAAAAGTGTGTGAATGTTAAAGCAAGAGGCATGTTGAAAAGAGCATTTGTAATAGGTACAGATCTAGGATAGAATAGGGACCATTAGGGTTGTAGTGAGGCTTGTCAGTACCTACTACATTGTCCCCCAAACTTTGCCAACATACCTGTTAAAAGTACACTGAATACAATTGTATATCACTACTTTAAACTACTATTCAATACTCTTTTTGCTTTAGCCAATGGGGAGCTCTGTCCTTTTTCTTCTATACCAGCGTTTCCCAAACTTTTTCGGCCATGGAACACTTTTTAGCCTTTTATGGAACACTTAAAATATTATTTTGTAGTCATTCGGTTTTCAAGTAAAAAATTGCATTATTTATGCCCAAATATATTTTATTTTATAAAACAAAGCAAAAATACAAATTTAAATGAACTTGAACTAACAGTTTCTAACTTGAAAACGCGTATGAAGTGGTACAAAAATCAAGTGCAAGAGTCTTTCACGGAACACCTATTCACAACATGATGAAAACCAGTGTTCTGTGAAACACAGTTTGGGAAACACTGTTCTACACTAAAAGTATCTTTTATTTTTAAAGCAGCTACTTCTGTCCTGCCCTTCATTCATGAACTTGATTTTTGAACCAAATCTTTTCCATGCAGATCCTGTCCTCTGTTCTGAGAAATGTTGAATCAAGAAGTTGTTTGTGGGGTGGCTTTTTATTTGTTTGTTCTTTTTGTCTTTATGCTGAAGAAATTTCATAGTGTTTCACATAAGATTGTTTTTCCCTCACTTTGCATATCAGTCTTCCATTTGGGTTTCTAAGACAGAGAGTTATTCATTATACTTTTTAACATAATCAGTTCCATTCATATAGTATGGAAGTTCCAACACAGAAACACAACATTATCCCCAGACATCACAAATAGGAGCTAGTGAAATCATGCTGGTAAAAATATACTTGTAAGTACAATTACAGCCTGTATCCCAGCATTAGCACAGGAGCAAAAAGAGACTGTTAAGAAGAAACCATTAAGCAAAGATAGAACCTGAAGAGGGAGTATATAGTAATTTAAATTGCCCTGTGTATACTGGTACTACTGTAATTTACTGTTGTAAACTATCTTTTTTTTTCTTTAACTTTCTCTTTTCAAAAAAGAGAGGGGCAGCTAAGTTCAGTAAGTTTCTTATCCAGCAAAGCACCTAAGCTTGTGTCTAAGGACACAAGTAGTCTAGTTAAAGACAATGGGACTACTCATATCCTGAGTTAGGCATAGGCTTGAGTTAGGGAGCTGTGGCCCATAGAAATATATTTTATTACATTTTATAAACTGTCATTGTCTTGTAGCGTATGTCTCATACTGAAAGCTTTTCTGTCTCAATTGGTTCAAGCAAGATAGTATTTGTAAAACACTGAAGATGCAGATTGTTATACAAATGCAAAGTATTAATTTTACTGATGGTTTTTCTTAATTTTATCAACTTACTGTTCCCTTTGAGTCAAACAGATTCATACTTCTAGTAGATTTCCATTTCTGGCAGTGTTTTTAAAATACATAATAAAGGTGTATATGCTCTAAGCAGGAATATAGCACATGATAATTCTTCTGTCTATTCCCCTCTTCAATGGAAAACCTTGTCTTCCAAAATCATATCACCAGTATTTTCTCCTTCCAAATGAATCCTGTAAGAGATATATGATTTATATTATGGTTTCAATCTTTTCTATGCAGTTCCAACAATTCTCTCTTTCTTATTCAAGCCTCAAATCACCATGCTTGGTATAGTGGTGCAGAAAATGAACTGCTCGCAGCTAGCACCATGATAACCAGTACCATATGTAAAGGACTGAGTTGCCAAACTGAGGAACAAACAGGTTATAAATACACAGCAGTAATAGGGCCCTTCAAAAGGATTTTGAAGGATTTAAAAATAACCTTTCTTTCTCTCCTTTTCTTTCTTTTCATTCTGTCAGCTTTTCATCTTCTATCCAATCTACTTCACACCAATTCACTTCTTTCTCCAGTTACAGAGAGAGAAATGTGTGGGAAAATTCCATGGTAACCATGTACTAGTTTCATATATTATCTAATACAATAAAATTATTTAAAAGTATTTATTACATTTGATACAGTAAAATGATCCTCTGATCCTAGGAAATGTCAAGCAAGGTTGCATTTTATGCCCTAAATACTCATACAGGTACTGTAAATCTGGTGTATAAATAGTGGTAGTATGCAAAAAATCCTTGAGATGTAACTTATTAACAAAAAAATCTGATTTTGCTGACAGTTTGTCAATCCAGCACCCTCTTAATACAAGTTACTGTTTTAAAAATGTGCTTCTTCTGCCATGAACACAAGAAGTGAGTTTAAAATCTGATGATGATGATGATAAAGTATAATTATCTGTGGATTTCTGAGCTTGTATCCCATTTTGTGTATGTAACTGCTGTCTCATAAGATCTTCGAGGCTTGAGCTGTTTGTGGATTGTATAGAGCTAAGCGCACTGCTAGTGCTAAACAAATAATATTAATGTTCTTCATAATGTGTGCATTAAAAAAAAACAAAACACTTTCTTTGGCCCTGCACTAAATTGTTCACTCTTCTGACTTGTGAAGAAATACTCCCATTCAACCTACTGTTCTGTTGGCAGAAGTACAGTTAACATAAAACATTAACATTCAGATTGGCATATTGAGCTATTTGGAATATTTTTTGCAGGCCCCATCTATAGTTACTTTTACTTTTGAGCAAATAAAGTGCAACAACAATCTGTGAGAGAATTCAGAATAATAAATGTTTATACTTAAAAGGATAGAATAATTCTAACAGTTGCTGACTAGCTAGGAAGTTTGTAGGTGAACAGTGTAAAATGTTTGATTAAAGTTGTTTGCCATGACTAATATTAAGAAATTATATGATCTGACTAAGCAGTGTGGCTTAGTCTTTGTGATACAAATGGGGACTTAATCACGATATGAGTTCTTTATACAGTGCAGCTATACAATGGCACAGTGATTTACTGCTGAAATTGTGACATCAGCATGACTTGATGTCAATGCAATTTTCAAAATGTAATGGAAGAAAGATATTATGATGGCAAATAGGTGACTTGTCACTTCTGTGACTGCTACAGAAGTCCTGGGACTTCTGTGTACTTGAAAGATAAATGTATAGGATGGTAATATCCCTGCATGCAAGTACCTTGAAATTTGACTGAACAGTCTCCATGATGATGTATTTCACCATATGTTTTTACTTGTAGTTTTAACTATAAGTATAGACAATGCAAAACTGTTAGATGTGATTTGCTCTGTTGGTTGTTACTTTTATGTAAGTATGCAAATAATTCTTCTGATTAGTTATATTTTGTAAATTGTACTGAAGGTACTTTTATTCTTTCTCCCCTCCCCCCCCAAGTTTCTGTTAGAATATTTGATCATTGATATCTCAGGTGGGGATCAAGAAAATCAACTCTAATGCAGTCACAATTCAAAATCCGTAGTAATGAATTCAACTGTTCTTTTAAGTGTACTAAGATGTAAGACAGGTTTCTGATAACTGATTAATTTTAGCTAACATAGTTTTTTTGCTATGTTCTAGTATCATAGAATATCAGGGATGGAAGGGACCTCAGGAGGTCATCTAGTCCAACCCCCTGCTCAAAGCAGGACCAATCCCCAGACAGATTAATTTAATCATCAGCGATTGGTACATAATGATTGGTTATTTAAACAAAATGGGACTAGAAAAACATTGATGCTCTTAGCTAAACAAGAGGATGGAGTGTATCCTTATTTTTTAACAACCAGTTAAAAAATCAACCAGTTATGTTTATCTGGGCAGGCCTCTATATATTTAAGGAGATGAGAAGTGTCAAACAAGAAAATGCTTTTAGGGTAGAAGCTTAATCTCTCAGATTTTATGTACTTAAAGGTCTCATCCGACTCTCATTGGATGAAATCTGGCTCCACTGAAGTCAATAAGAGTTTTTACCATTTTCTTCAGTGCAGCCAGTATTTTCCCTGTTGACATCAGTGCAAGTTGGGTGAGCCCTTGTTGAGGTACTCTGCATGGTTAATTGGTGGCTGTAGAGTTAGTATTATTAATCGCTACTAAATATGGACCCTATCCTGCACATTTTAATTCACATGAGTAATCCTGCTAAAGTAAGTGTTTGATTAAGACTCTACAACATTATTGCAGTACTTAAGCTCAGTTGTGTAGATCTCTGCAGGATCTTTTCATATAAAGAGAATAGTACAATATATTGTGAAAGTAATTGTAATGTGTAATATATAATTACATGTAATATGTAATTATTTCATAATAGTGAATTGTAGGAAGTTTGCAAAGGTAATTAAAATGTTCACATTTACATTTTTAAACTTGCTATATCATCTTTCTTTGACTTATAAACTAAGCAAACTTAATTGTTCTCTAAGGTAATATTAAAATGTAGTCTCATCTTGTTCTTGGTTTTTGTTTTGTTTCCAGGTGGAGGTTTAGCTGTTGGAACCCTTCTTCTTATTGGTTAGTATAGAATGTATGAATATATTGTGCTATACTTTTGTCACACTTAGCTAATATTTTATATAGCTATGATTACAATCTGTGTTTTGTTTTTGTTTTTTTAAATTACACTCAAACTTGAATTCTCAGCACCCTCCATGTTTGACTCTCTTCATGGTTGATTAGTCCCCATCTCCACAGCATTTAGTGGCAAACCAGATTTTTGCTCTAAACCTGGGCTTGGGGACTGCCCTTTGGGAAGAAACTCGCCAGAATTCTCGCCTCCAAGCAGCATGCATGGCATAGTCCGGGTCTCCCTTTGCAACAAAGCTTTAAAATCTTATGAACCCCCATTAAACTGAATTTCTCTGCCTTTATTGGTTTTGAGATTTTTCTCCCCAAAACTATTAAACTTGACTTTCTGAGGAGGGTTTGAAGGATAGCAGCTCTCTTCCCCTCCTCCCTCAGAAATGGCCAACAGAGATAGCAGACCACAGGAACTTGGCAACCAGCTGTAATGTGAGCAGGATCCATGCCAAGACAGCTAAGCAGGCCATGGTGAAAGCTGGCTCCTGGCCAGATGTGGGCATGGTCCACACTGAAACAGTTGAGCAGGCCATGTGAACGCTCCCTTTACTGAGACCAGGCCGGAATCAGTGTCACAGAGCTGGAGTCAAGTTTTCCACAGCCCTGCTATCTTTCCCTTGAGAATGGGACCCCTATTCCCACATGGAGCCTCATGAATCTTGGGTGGAGAAAAGTTGAAGGGGAGCCAGGAGTGAAGAAATACCTGCTCCCAGTCAGCATATAGGCAAGATACATGCTGAGCTTATTAAAAAGGGTACAAAGCATGCCCCCTTCCCACAGTGTTTTACCAGCACCATGAAAGGTGGCAGCTTCTGTGACCTTTCTGATACCAAATGAGTCATTTGTTTCCAGTTGCTATGGCTCATTCCTAATTCTTTGCAGTTGTCCCCTGCTTAGCCTGGACCTAGCAGCAAGGAGCATGAGGTGAAATGATTTAGAGTGGGATGTTGACTTGCCTTTTCTCTGCCTTCCAGCCTGCAGGAGTCCCAAGGGAGATCATAAAACAGCTACAGTTTTTCTGAGAGAAACATGAATGGTGCATGCCTGAACACTGTCCTTTCAATCTCAATAGTAACCTGTTCTCGGCCTTCTTACAGGGGATTGGCCCAGAGACTGGTGAAGGATAGATACTGCGCATTCAGCTCCTAAAGGGACAGCACAAAACCTTAAAATATTTAATGAGAGAGTCTCACTTCTAGATCCTTTAAAGAGGAGAAAACTAAAGCTGAGCCTTTGAGTGAGATACTTCAGAGACTCAGCTAAGCATCCAGAATTAAGTGCAAAAGGTTCTCAGGTTCTTTTTCTTTAAAAAATGCCTCCCTTTCTAAAAGCAAAACAACAAAACACTTGCAAAGTTGAGGATGAGCTGTGTAATTCTTCCTCAAATGGTTTATGGGTATGATTAAGATGGAGTGGGAATTTCCTATCCAGTGACTACTTGTACATATGGACTAAGGTCTCCATTACTCTGCCTGAGTTTAAGGTTGCTGCCTCCACAGTCATGCCAGC